>NC_045443.1:34125051-34131554 GCF_002776525.5 Piliocolobus tephrosceles | reverse complement strand
AAAAAAAAAAAAACTATGGCAAACACTATCATCCATACATTTTTGATCCATAAGCTGGAGCTGCCCTGAATGACCTTCAGACTGAGATGGGGGTCATTGTTACCTCAGCAAAAGTCAGGGACACGTTTCATGTAACCTTTCTAAGGGAATAATATTCCCTATAGTTAAGCTTCCTGCAGAACACATGTCTGAGGATTTAGTGCTCTACCAGGTGTTTTCCATAAGCACTGGGATGTTCCTGACAACAACCCCAGGGTGGAAATCCTGGGATTTTCATGAGACAGGCCTTGTTTACACACACACACGCGCGCAACACACGCACACACACACACACACGCACTACAGTTCCAGAGGACACACATGGAACTGTTGGAAACAGAACTTAGAATTGTTAGAGATCCCTTCGTGAGATACATCTCAGTGGTTGCCACACCTCACACATACACACACAATGTGGTCTCCCAGTTTAGTCCCAATAATTCAAGTTCAACCCCTGTCAAAGGGACTGCCTCAAGGCAGTCAGTTTCAAGTAGTCCTGCTTGCTGATGCCAATTCATCTGTTCCACAAGGTGTAGGCATCAGGAAATGTCCTTCGAGGAAAGAGCAGGAGCTGGGTCCATACCCTGGTCTCTCACTGTAAAAGATTTTGGGAAAGGAATGGTTTGTTTGAATTCAAGGCGCTTGCAGCAGCTTGGAAAGTAGCGTTGGATAAATGGCCCACAACAGCAATCTAAAGAGCTGTACAGGTGGTTTCCTCCTGGAAGGAATGCTCCAGGAACCATTTCTGGAAGACAAGTACCATTAAATCCCCTGCCTCTACTGCCCCAGGAGCCTAATGTGTTTCCTCCTCAGGTGCCCTGGATTTTGCTATTCTCCTTTGTTACAAAGCCTTCATGTCCACTTTCATTAACTGTAACTACATTTTTTTCTGCCATTCCCTACTGAACTTTTCATCCAAAAAGTCGATGCAAAAGAAAAAACAAAAGGAGTTTCACAAACTTTTTTATGCAATCTAAACACAGTTAAGTCCAAATCTTCTAAGCCCCCTTTTCAGCCAGGTTGATGTGGGGTCACCTTTAGGAGAAAGACAGTCACATCATCCTGCCAAGGGGAATACTCACGGGGAAATCCTGAAATTTACAGTGTTTCTAATTAAACCATTCTTCATCCTTTTTGTTCAAATCATAACCTAATAAAAGAAAAAAAGCCTGGCGAGATCAGCCCTAGTACATGCCATTACTTTTTATAATTTATCTCTAATGTTGTAAACAATCCTGCACTATGACACCAGCTGTATAATGATGAAATTGAAGTTCAGGAAGGATTAGTGACTTTTCCAAAGATGTATAGGTAGCAGGTGGTCCCAGTATGAACTTAGTTTTGACTGTACCCAAACGTGGTGTACATCACGCTTCAAAAATCTTTAAGGTCCTCCATAGAGTGGATTATGTGCAGAAAAAAAGAGTGAAGTAAATAGGAGCTGATCACGAAAAGGTGAAAAGAGCACATTCTAAACTGTCCACCCATTTGAACTAGAGCACCTCCTCCTTGATGATAGATAGATAATAGATAGGTGGATAGATGGATTCTGAAGAACATTTTGTTTGAAAAGATGTTTTAAGAACTAGACACATTAAGTAAACTAAGTAACTACAAGGTAGCTAAGTAGACATTTAAGAACTTTTTGTTTTGGTAGATTTTGGAAAGAAAGAAAAATAAACCACTAAGCTTCACCATGCTGTATCTACTTAAAATCAAAAAGGTGAAGATGCTCCCATGTCAAAGTTCATGTACCTCAATAGGCCAAAAACATTTACCCACTATATATTTGAAATTTTCACTAGTGTTCCTAAAGATTGGTTAGAAGACAGAATTTTGAAAAAGGAATCATCTATAAGTATGTGCATGGACCATTTAGCCCAAAGTCATCTTTATGTATCAGTTTAGGAATTTCTTGAGAAAAGTAGCATTTATATTTACTGTAGTTATGGTTACACATCTACAGAGGCAACATGTGGAACAAGAAAAATCCAGGATTGCCATATGTATTGAACACATCTCTTCAGGATAAGCCCTTTAGTAGGCCTTGTAATACATGCCAAAAAAAAAAAAAAAAATAGAAGTCTTGGTAGTATGACTAAATCTGGCCCTATTAAAACATGGGTTAAGTCAAGTGGCAACCTATGATAAGAGACCTACTTCATAAACATATTAACTCAGATTTGAGGGTCACAGTAGTAAGAAGTAATGATGGTACAGGTAGTGACATTAGTAGCATTAGCAATTACTGTAACAGTCAACATTTTCAAGGGTTTATCCTGTGTTAAGCAATGTAATAAAAAGTTTTTATGCATAAAGCTGACTCATTTAGTTTCTACTTTAATTCTCAATTATCAACTTCAGTTTTAGAAATACGGTATTAAATATAAAGAAACTAAAACTGAAAAGGTTAAACAGATTGCTAGTTAGTTAAGCAACAGCTTCTCACTAACAGACAAACATTCAGGTGCAGACCTCTGTGACTACAATGTGGGCACTTATACTACAGTTGCTCAGAGAAGACATCCAAGAAAGCCTAAGGAAGAGGCAGGATAAGACACCCAGGAGAAGGCGAGTCCTTCCTCAAGTCAAAAACAACTACAGAATGAAATTTGTTTAAAACAGGCCCAAGGGATTTATTTTGGACCTCCACTTCTGTCCAAAAGATTGAATAACAGGAACTGGATTTATCTTTCTGCTTAACACAGCCAAAAAATGAATATATGAAATAGCTTCAAGGCACTGGACACCTAGACAATTAACCACCGCGATTCTTGAGAGGTAGAAACAAATCAGGTGAGTCTATGATTGCCGCAGCCTACTGCCATGAAAGACACAACACAGGGTGGGGAGCCCAGACAGATGCCAACATAGCCAAGACCAGGGAGAAGAAAAAAGCCAGACTCAAAAAATGCATAATAAAGTTCAAGGCCTGTCAGCAACAAAACAATGTTGAAAAGGAACAAACAGGAAAGACTAACCCTACAGGATTTCAACACTTAAAGTTATAGTAATCAAGACAGTGTAGCACTGGAATATCGGTAGACACACATATGAGTGGAATAGAAAAGAGATTTTACAAACAACCCAACATATATAAATGACTGATTATTCACAAAGCTATACATGCAATCAACTGAAGAAATGATAGTCTTTTAAAGAGATGATGCTTGGACAATATTCATATGTAGAAAAATATCCTTCAATACATACTTCATATTAAAAATTAACTAAAAATGAATTATGTAATTAAATGTAAAATCCAAAATAAACTGCTAAAGGAAAACATGAGAAAATATTTATTAACTTGCATTACGGAAACATTTTTTTTTTTTTTTCACTATCTTACAAGATTTATTTCAAAACCGTTAAAAGCTATTGTATACATACACACACACCTTAGCCATCTAGTTCATCTTGTGACACTACTGTAAAATTAATTAGAAACATAGTGTCGCCAGTCAATTTTGAAATGCTTAGGGTCTGTATGCACATAGTCTTCATTTTTATATCTCCAACAGCACAAAGTATTTCACTCCATAGGTACTTAATAGGTATGTGGAACAGATGGGTGAATATATAAATGAGAATTTACTTAGAATCAGTTTAAAGTGTTCAAACTGGCCTCTTAAAATAGGTCAAAATACTCTGTTGTCAGTGGTACATTCCCTGCTTTCCCTTTCTTCTTCTTCTTCTTTTTTTTTTTTTTTTTTTATTATACTTTAAGTTCTAGGGTACATGTGCATAACGTGCAGGTTACATATGTATACATGTGCCATGTTGGTGTGCTGCACCCATCAACTCGTCAGCACCCATCAATTCATCATTTATATCAGGTATAACTCCCCAATGCAATCCCTCCCCCCTCCCCCCTCCCCATGATAGGCCCCAGTGTGTGATGTTCCCCTTCCCGAGTCCAAGTGAGCTCATTGTTCAGTTCCCACCTATGAGTGAGAACATGCGGTGTTTGGTTTTCTCTTCTTGTGATAGTTTGCTAAGAATGATGGTTTCCAGCTGCATCCATGTCCCTACAAAGGACACAAGCTCATCCTTTTTTATGGCTGCATAGTATTCCATGGTGTATATGTGCCACATTTTCTTAATCCAGTCTGTCACTGATGGACATTTGGGTTGATTCCAAGTCTTTGCTATTGTGAATAGTGCCGCAATAAACATACGTGTGCATGTGTCTTTATAACAGCATGATTTATGATCCTTTAAATTTTTAATACATCCTGCTGTACCAGGGTATATGCTTTGGATTAGGTAGATAAGAAACTGAAAGAGGAAGCTAAAATCACTAACTCGAGCTAAGTATTTTTTGGTGACTTATGTTAAAGAAAACTTAATGAAGCAAAAGTATACAGATGGGAAATCAGAAGACAGCCTGTAGTCCTATATCTATTATTATTCGTGTGGTTAGTTGACTTTAGCCAAATAATTGACTATCTCTGACACTTAATTTCCCTATTTGTTGAATAAGGAAATTGAGTTAAAGTAGTTACATTTTTTCTTCAGAAATTATTTTCTGATTCTGATTCTAATATGGCCAGGAATACAGTACAATATTAGTGAAATTATCAGTGGTATGTTTTGTAGGAAGGGAAGATGTTTTTGAAAGGGATTTGTTGCCTTATCACTTCTCCAATAAGCTACAGTCAATATCCTACCACTTTACCTATCTGCATGACTGGAGTTGCCTGCCAAAATAAATACGATATTTCTTAGAGTAAGAGGTAGAGAACATAATGGAACAGAGAAGAGTTTATGTGAAGTTTCTGTTCAAAGCCTTTCAAAATGAGATTTGTTTTCTTGCAATGAATAAAATGAACACAGCAGCAAAGAAGGATGCTGTTTTAGGATTTTTTCTCCATCTCTGAAGTGGATTTTATTAGAACAGTAACAAGTTACTGTTAAAGAAGTCTGTACCTCATTATTTATGGTATAAAGTTAATGGGTCTTTTACACCTTTAAGATCCATTTAACGGTTAACTCTGAAATTATTATTATTCTGTTAAGGTTAAGATTAGAGCTATGAAAGTAAACTCTACATATAGAATGTTCAATTCTAAACTGATTTGTTATTGGGCAACTTCCTGCTCTGTCATAGTACTCAATATGCATAGTACATTTAGAAAGAAGTGTCATAAAGGTAGATCCAGTGAGTCACAGTGAGTTCTGTCTGGATGACTACATATTGTTACCTTAAATTAGAAATGCAAGAAGCAATATAATCATTGTTCTATTAAATTTTTTAAAAAATAATTTTGATTCAGCTTGGACTCATAAGGTTACTGTGACATTGTTTGAAGTGACATTTAAAAAACAAAATTTATGTGTTTAGGGTTGAAGTAATGGTTTTAGTTTTGACAGAAAGGAAAAAATGTTTTTCATAGAAAGACAGAATTAAATTATAAACAACCACTTACATGACAGCTAATCCATAAAAATATATTTGATTCAAACATCATTATCTCATATTAAGAATGGATGGTTTGCCATAAGAAGCCATGTGCCAGGCTAAGAAGTTAGCTTATCAGAGGGGTAAGCCAAATTTACTTTCCTCGAACTTCTGTTTAGTTTTGCATTGTTTTATGTTCAATTTCTCAGTGCCAGGCCACTCACTGATCGGCACTGTTAGTCATTTTCCTTAACAATCCTTCATTGACATTGCAATAAAGTCTACATTAATTTCAGCCATTAAAATGAAACAAAAATGTTGCTTAACCAGACTGTATTTCAGAAACTTACTTTAATCATCTTTAGGTGTTTGTAAAAATGAGAGTAAAATGTCAACCCAACCATCGAGCCTGCCTGGTAGTGTTCCATCAGTTTCCACTTTAATTTTCCAATCACTTTTACATAATGTACTTACTGCTACTGCTGTTCTTTAGAAAGCAATAATAAACACAATTTAAAATAATCCTTGTGACTTTCATTATATATGACTTTTGTTTACAGGCACACAAAAATTAGAAATTGGTTTTAAAAGTGAATATTGAGTCTCCTATTACCACCCTTGGTGAAAGAGTGGGTGGGTGGATGGATGCATGGATGGATAGAGCCTTGGGTCAAAACGGTAAAACCTCTGGCTGCCAAAATGAAGATTCTATTTTATCTGAGAGTCAGCATAAAGTGAACTGGTCAGGGCTGTGCACGCCATCACGCCTCCCAGTCTGAAGTTTGCATGTGAGCTTCAAGAAAATTTAAATTCACACCATGTTCTGACTTTGGAGCAAAATGCTCAATATGTGTAATGGTTACTACTGTGGAGCATGTTCTCTGAAGTTATTGCATCATTTAACAAAAGCTAAGCTCCCTATATATTCATATCCATTCTCTTTCTCTCTCTCTCTCCCTTATTCTCTCTTATTTTCTCTCTCTTAGTCTCTCTCTCATATTCTCTGGTAAAAATAAGGCCCTAGATCTCCTGCTTTGACTTTCTTATACCCCTCTGGCTTACT
>NC_045443.1:34118017-34125041 GCF_002776525.5 Piliocolobus tephrosceles | reverse complement strand
GAGATGGAGTCTCGCTGTGTCGCCCAGGCTGGAGTGCAGCGGCGCGATCTCAGCTCACTGCAAGATCCGCCTCCCGGGTTCACGCCATTCTGCCACCTCAGCCTCTGAGTAGCTGGGACTACAGGCGCCTGCCACTACGCCCGGCTAGTTTTTTGTATTTTTAGTAGAGAGGGGGTTTCACCATGTTAGCCAGGATGGTCTTGATCTCCTGACCTCGTGATCCACCCGCCTCGGCCTTCCAAAGTGCTGGGATTACAGGCTTGAGCCACCACGCCAGGCGCTTACAATATTTTTAAATAGAGCATGATTCCTCCTAATTTTTCTATCTCTTTGAGATGTCAACAAATGCTGAGAATTATGCTAGACAAATAGTTAAATGTATTTAGAGGTCAATTTTTGTGTAACCTTGAACAATTCATCTAATAATGGGAACCTCAAGTTTTTAATTTCTTTCTTTCCCTTTTTTTTTTTTTTTTTTTTTTTTTTTGAGACGGAGTCTTGCTCTGTGGCCCAGGGTGGAGTTCTGTGGCACGTCTTGGCTCACTGCAAGCTTCGTGTCCCAGTTTCATGCCATAGTCCTGCCTCAGCCTCCCAAGTGGCTGGGACTACAGGTACCTGCCACCACGCCTGGCTAATATTTTGTATTTTTTAGTAGAGACAGGGTTTCACCGTGTTAGCCAGCATGGTCTTGATCTCATGACCGCGTGATCCGCCCACCTAGGCCTCCCAAAGTGCTGGGATTACAGGTGTGAGCCACCATGCCTGACCTTAATTTCTTAATGAATTTCTTGATTTTTAAATTCAGTTCTTTTCCAGATCTTTTTGTAGAGTTTTCATCAGAGTAGCTGTGTGTGTATATCTGCCCCCAACAACATGTTTGTCTACACATATTACACCCCTCACTTCTTTGATCTATACCTCAGAGACTTGGCCTATATGTACCACAAGTACACCAAGGCTCCCTTGCCCTTTGACTTCTAGTTGGGTTCTGCAAATCACAGTCACAGGCAGATGATAATCCTGGAGAAAGAAGAGGTCCTCCACGTATATTCCCCTGACCCTGCTCCTCTCTTGCTTATACTGGGATTGGAAGAGGGTATGTTCCTCTTTCAAAGACCAAACAAGTCTTGTTAAGAGGTCCAGCTCCTAGAGTTAGTTATCTTGCTAGCTGTGCTCTTGTCAGCTCTCCTGGACTTCTTAGGCCTAGCAGTATTAACCAATGATGTCACTTGTCTCAGGAAATTTCACAATCCTTTAATGGATTCCTACAAACCTGAGCACACATTTAGGAACACTTTCTCCATTAAACTATTTGCAATAATTAGTTTGTACATTCTATTTCCTGCCATGACTACCACTGATGGACTGGGTAAATTGTCTTTTCTTTTAGTTATTTTGTTAGATTTTCTAATTAGCATAGAATTAAAGTTAAGACACAAATCAACTTGCTAAAAAAAAAAAAAAAAAAGATAAGCTTTGAACATTGAGGCAACGTACATAAATATTGGGGGCACTTATAGTCTAATAGCTTTTTTTAAAGCAATACCTTACCAAATCAATACATAAATAATAAAGATAATAAATTTTAATTTGCTTTTCCCTGATGACATGTGATGGGGAGCATCTTTTTATATGCTATTTGCCATCTGTATATCTTCTTTTTTAAAACTATACTTTAAGTTCTAGGATAGATGTGCAGAATGTACAGTTTTGTTATATAGGTATACTGTACTATGGTGGTTTGCTGCACCCATGAACCCGTCATCTACATTAGGTATTTCTCCTAATGCTATACCTCCCCTAACTCCTCACCTGCTGACAGGCCCTGGTGTGTGATGTTCCAATCCTGTGTCCATGTCCATGTGTTCTCATTGTTCAACTCCCACTTATGAGTGAGAACATGTGGTGTTGGGTTTTCT
Organism: Piliocolobus tephrosceles; assembly: GCF_002776525.5. NCBI lineage: Eukaryota > Metazoa > Chordata > Mammalia > Primates > Cercopithecidae > Piliocolobus > Piliocolobus tephrosceles. The sequence goes on along the minus strand of NC_045443.1, from coordinate 34,123,122 downwards.
GTTTCTGTGTTAGTTTGCTGAGAATGATGGTTTCCAGTTTCATCCATGTTCCCGCAAAGGACCTGAACTCATCCTTTTTTATGGCTGCATAGTATTCCATGGTGTATATGTCATATTTTTTTATCTAGTCAATCACTGATGGGTATTTGGGTTGGTTCCAAGTCTTTGCTATTGTGAATAGTGTTGTAATAAACATACATGTGCATGTATCTTTATGGTAGAATAATTTGTAATCCTTTGGGTATATACTCAGTAATGGGATTACTGGGTCAAATGGTATTTCTGGTTCTAGGTCCTTGAGGAATTCCCACACTGTCTTCCACAATGGTTGAACTAATTTACACTCCCACCAACAGTATAAAATTGTTTCTATTTCTCCATGTCCTTGCCAGCATCTGTTCTTTCCTGACTTTTTAATGATCGCCATTCTAACTTGTGTGAGATGGTATCTCACTGTGGTTTTAAATTTCATTTCTCTAATGCTCAGTGATGATGAGCATTTTTTCATGTTTTTTTGGCTGCATAAATGTCTTCACTTGAGAAGTATCTGTTGATATCCTTTGCCTACTTTTTGATGATTTTTTTTTTCTTGTAAATTTGTTTAGGTTCTTTGTAGATTCTGGATATTAGACCTTTGTCAGATGGATAGATTGCAAAATTTTTCTCCCATTCTTTAGGTTGCCTGTTCACTCTGATGATAGTTTCTTTTGCTGTGCATAAGCTCTTTAGTTTAATTAGATCCCATTTGTCGATTTCAGCTTTTGTGTTTTAGTCATGAAGTCTTTGCTCATGCCTATGTCCTGAAAGGCATTGCCTAGGTTTTCTTCAGACCACTCCTATTCAACATAGTATTGGAAGTTCTGGCCAGGGTGTATTTCTCAGCATTAACACTTTTTTTTTTTTTTTTTTTTTTTTTTTGCTATGAGAATGGCAACCTTGAAAGATGCCCTATAAACTAGGCTCTTTTCTGTGTTTAATGACAAACTTTATAATGAAAAGAATTACTTTATGTTCATTGTGGTAGTTCTAGCTTTAGTTTTTGAGAAAATTCCATACTGTTTTCCACAATGGCTGTAATAATTTACATTCCCACCAACAGTGTGTAAGAGTTCCCCTTTATCTGTTACCTTGCCATCATCTGTTTTTTGTTTGTCTTTTTGATAGCAGTCATGCCAACTGGGGTAAGATAATATCTCGTTGTAGTTTTGATTTTCATTTCCCTGATTAGTGATGTTGTGCACTTTTTTCATAGAGCATGTTTTTCATATACCCATTGGCCATTTGTATGTCTTTTGAGAAATGTCTATTCATGTCCTCTGCTCACTTCTAATGAGATTGTTTATTGTTGTTGTTGGGTTTTTTGCTGTTGAGTTGTTTGATTTCCTTGTATATTCTGGATATTAGTTTCCTGTCAGATGCGTAGTTCACAAATATCTTCTCCCATTTAACAGGTTATCTCTCCACTCTACTGGTTGTTTCTTTGCTGTCCAGAAGCTTTTTACTTATTGTAAAGAGTGAAAGAACAAAGCTACCACAGCATGGTACAAGACCCCAGCACGTTGCCACTACTGGCTCCCTGGCCAGCTTTTATTCCCTTATTTGGCCCTGCCAATGTCCTACTGATTGGTCCATTTTATAGAGTGCTGATTGGTCCATTTTACAGAGTGCTGATTGGCACGTTTTTACAGAGTGCTGATTGGTCCCTTTACAAACCTTTAGACACATAGCACTGATTGGTGTGTTTTTAGAGTGCTGATTGGTGCATTTACAAACCTTTAGCTAGACACAGAGCATTGATTGGTGTGTTTACAATGCTTTAGTTAGAAAAGTTCTCCAAGTCCCCACTGGACCCAGAAGCCCGGTGGGCTTCACCTCTCACTACCAGGCTTAGCACACTTCTAGCCAGGTTACACAGAAATTTCATGTTAGTTATTAACCTGGTAGCTGGAGAGGATGTGAGAGCAGCTCCTGGGGATGGAGAGACCTATTGCCATTTGGGAAAGTGGGAGTACTAGCAATTACTAGGGAAGAGTGAGGTACTTCTGCAAGCCCAAAAGATCCAGGGGAGTTAGAGTCAGTGTACTCAGGACATTTAACCAGATATACTTGTCCCATGTTTCAAGATCTCTGACTTTCTCTGGGAGGTAGATAAATTTTGCATAACAGACCTGATTTAGTGAGCATTTAAACATCTCAGAAGCTCCAGAATTAATTGTTAATGAGGCCTTGAGCCTGCTGCTCAGCTATATATTCTTCTACTGTTGGAAATAATGACCTCCTTATAAGCCACCACAGGGACTTTCTGGCTTTCATAATTAGCCATAAACTGCTTGCTAAAAGCCCTCAGGATCCCATTATCCTTCTGTAGGGTGTCAACATAATTTAGCAGTAACCAGTCAACTCCATTATTTTTGTATGCATTGTTTGTTACCTCCCCGCAGCCTTCCATTTTTCAAGTACCTGCATCATTACCCTTGCCACAGCATTCCCATACACTGGGACATTTTCCCAGGTTGTCATTGGTTGTGAGGGTTTTAGCAATTGAGCCTTCACTTTGCTCCAGGGATTAGACATGCCCCACTTAAGAATCCACTTCACCTGGCAGGCAGTGGGTTAAGTCAGGTCAGCCATCTGTTACGCTACTACTGCCACCTGAATTAGTTTGGATCTTCCAAGAAGCAGATGCCAAGAAGGTATTAAATGTGCAAGGATATTATTAACAAAGATGTCTGTGAGATAACATGGGGGGAGTTGGAGAAGACTGGGAAAGTTTCAAATCTGCAATAAAAGCCAGCCTCTTAGTGAAAAAAAAAGGAAGAAAACTAAGTTGGAAGGGTCCTAGACTGCAGTGCTGTCTAAGGAAAGCTCAGCAAAGGCTCTTGGAGGAACTTGTAAGCCAAAGCTGGTCATCAGAGAAGTCCCATATTTATCTGTAATGGGTTGGCCACAGTATTCTCCTAATTCTAGGCTATTGTGTGAGAGTAACAATAGATTTCAGTATACAGAAACTGGGGCTCTTGGTTTGGAAGTTTACAATGCACATCCTCACGGTCTCCACACCAGGCTTGGATGAAGAAAAGGAAACCCAATCCTAGTCCTTCATCTTGACAAGGAGCAGACTGAAGCTTCCCACACAGCAGTAACAACTTCCAAATACCCTCTTTATAAATTTTCTAAGAATCTTTTTATCCTCAAAGTAAATGATGGAGGTAGGAATTATTTTTTCTTTTACCCACTTTAAAACTGCAGGAAAATGGTGTCATTTTAGAAGGTATGTGTATTGTTTTTATGCTTCAGCTAAAATGGAGACAAGAAAAATACCATTTTAACACCCTGTGAGGTTTGCATTGGTTAATACGATAAAAGAATTGTTGGTTACTAGGTGAAACAAATTTATTTTTGTGGTGCGGGTGGGTGGGAGGGAAAATTGGATGGAAGAGGACTATACAGGTATTATGGAGTCTCCCCAGTCCAGTAATGCAAATGAAGCCATCTAGTTAAAGGAAATACCTTTTTTTTTTTTTTTTTTTTCATGAGACATTTGATGAGATTCTTAGAAGGAAATCATTTCTAGAGAATGAGTTCATGAGAGTGTTCAGAGAGATTTGTAAAACTCTGGGTACAAGAACTCCAATGGAAAAGCATGTCTCAGACCTAAGGAGGAGGCTCTTCTACCTTTCTCTGGGTGAAAATGACATATGTGGTGAGAGCATACATGAAAATCTTCAGGATGGATAATATTCCTTGTCTTCATGGGCAGTGACAGTGCTTAAACTTTTCCAAGTGTCTTTACAAGGTGTAAAAATGGGATTATGTGTGTCATACATGATACAACGCAGTGATTGTATCTATTATATGCTCTTAAGATCCAATTTTAGGTGTTCCCAGAAATAACAGATCCAAATTTTGCATGGGACTAACTTTTGGTAGTGGAAATATTGAGTCTTGTCTATGTATATCAATCATGCTTCAGTCAAGAAAATGGAAAACATTCCATATTCTAATTACAAAGAATTGTAACACATGAAATTAGAGGCATATATAACTGCTGTCTAGGATGAGGAATCAGAATTCAGAGAAGATATTCTCAATTTGAACTCTGAAGTGGATTTCACCTAGAAATTGCTGGAAATTTAAGAACCTCTGGGAGCCTCCCACTGACTATCTTGATTTGCAGAACCAACTCAAGTGATTAACAAAAATTTACTATCATATGTTTCAGCTAAACTATAGTGAGTGATTCACAGGGGACTGTCAGAAAATCATATAACTGCCATCTACCTACTTGTCTGCCTGCAACTGTCTCTTTCAGTCACATCTAAACATCATGAGATGGTTTCTCATTGACAGATGTTAACATAGAACCACATAGGGGAGAAGATGTGGGGAAATTTATTTAGTGGGATTCCTAGCAGGAATGAAGATGATGTTGAGTTAACAAAAGACTATCCAATGCTCTATCATAATTGAGGAATACACAGAAATACAAAACATCCTCAGAGACTATTACAAAACACCTCTATGCACACAAACTAGAAAATATAGAGGAAATGGGTAAATTCTTAGAAACACAAAATCTTCACAGATCGAATCGGGAATAAATTGAAACTCTAAATGGGCCAATATCAAGTTCCAAAATTGAATCCGTTATAATAATAAAAAAAACCTATGAACCGAAAAAAGGCCCTGGATTCACAGCCGAATTCTACCAGATGCACGAAAAAGAGCTGGTACCAATTCTACTGAAACTATTCCTAAGGAGGAAGAACTCCTCCCTAGTCCCTTCTGTGAAGCAAGCATCATCCAATGATGATGCTGGCCAATATCCTTATTGACCAAAGATTCAGTTGATGAATCTGATTTTTTTCCAATATATGTGATTCTGATGATTCAGATGATTCTGGTGTTAGTTCTGTTTAGAAATAACTACAAGAACAGTTTTTACGTTTTATTTTCACATTGAAAATCAGTCAAATTTGCTTCAGTCTCAAAGAGCTTGTTTATGTAAAATTAAATGAACTCTAGCAGCAAGCTGCGCTTTTTTTTTTCTTTTTTTTTTAATTATACTTTAAGTTCTAGGGTACATGTGCATAACCTGCAGGTTT
>NC_045443.1:34103756-34117617 GCF_002776525.5 Piliocolobus tephrosceles | reverse complement strand
TTTTCCATAATGGTTGAACTAGTTTACAATCCCACCAACAGTGTAAAAGTGTTCCTATTTCTCCACATCCTCTCCAGCACCTGTTGTTTCCTGATTTTTTAATGATTGCTGTTCTAACTGGTGTGAGATGGTATCTCATTGTGGTTTTGATGTGCATTTCTCTGATGGCGAGTGATGATGAGCATTTTTTCATGTGTCTGTTGGCTGTATGAATGTCTTCTTTTGAGAAATGTCTGTTCATATCCTTTCCCCACTTTTTGATGGGGTTGTTTGCTTTTTTCTTGTATATTTGTTTGAATTCTTTGTAAATTTTCGATATTAGCCCTTTGTCAGAGGAGTAGATTGCAAAAATTTTCTCCCATTCTGTAGGTTGCCTGTTCACTCTGATGGTAGTTTCTTTTGCTGTGCAGAAGCTCTTTAGTTTAATTAGATCCCATTTGTCAATTTTGGCTTTTGCTGCCATTGCTTTTGGTGTTTTAGACATGAAGTCCTTGCCCATGCCTATGTCCTGAATGGTACTACCTAGATTTTCTTTTAGGATTTTTATGGTATTAGGTCTAACATTTAAGTCTCTAATCCATCTTGAATTAATCTTCGTATAAGGAGTAAGGAAAGGATCCAGTTTCAGTTTCCTACTTATGGCTAGCCAATTTTCCCAGCACCATTTATTAAATAGGGAATCCTTTCCCCATTTCTTGTTTCTCTCAGGTTTGTCAAAGATCAGATGGCTGTAGATGTGTGGTATTATTTCTGAGGACTCTGTTCTGTTCCATTGGTCTATATCTCTGTTTTGGTACCAGTACCATGCTGTTTTGGTTACTGTAGCCTTGTAGTAGAGTTTGAAGTCAGGTAGCGTGACGCCTCCAGCTTTGTCCTTCTGACTTAGGATTGTCTTGGCAATGCGGGCTCTTTTTTGGTTCCATATGAACTTTAAAGCAGTTTTTTCCAATTCTGTGAAGAAACTCATTGGTAGCTTGATGGGGATGGCATTGAAGAGAACCAAAGACAAGAACCACATGATTATCTCAATAGATGCAGAAAAGGCTTTTGACAAAATTCAACAGCCCTTCATGCTAAAAACGCTCAATAAATTCGGTATTGATGGAACGTACCTCAAAATAATAAGAGCTATTTATGACAAACCCACAGCTAATATCATACTGAATGGGCAAAAACTGGAAAAATTCCCTTTGAAAACTGGCACAGGACAGGGATGCCCTCTCTCACCACTCCTATTCAACATAGTGTTGGAAGTTCTGGCTAGGGCAATCAGGCAAGAGAAAGAAATCAAGGGTATTCAGTTAGGAAAAGAAGAAGTCAAATTGTCCCTGTTTGCAGATGACATGATTGTATATTTAGAAAACCCCATGGTCTCAGCCCAAAATCTCCTTAAGCTGATAAGCAACTTCAGCAAAGTCTCAGGATACAAAATTAATGTGCAAAAATCACAAGCATTCTTATACACCAGTAACAGACAAGCAGAGAGCCAAATCAGGAATGAACTTCCATTCACAATTGCTTCAAAGAGAATAAAATACCTTGGAATCCAACTTACAAGGGATGTAAAGGACCTCTTCAAGGAGAACTACAAACCACTGCTCAGTGAAATAAAAGAGGACACAAACAAATGGAAGAACATACCATGCTCATGGATAGGAAGAATCAATATCATGAAAATGGCCATACTGCCCAAAGTTATTTATAGATTCAATGCTTTTTTTTTTCTAAATGGGAAAAGCATTAAATATGTCATCCTGTTATCATGAGTTTTAAAAAATGTATTTTTGTTCTTCAAATATACCTGATGATGATGATACAGGCCTATATCCTTGATGGAAGTAAATGCAAAAATCCTCAACAAAATACTGGCAAACTGAGTCCAGCAGCATATTACAAAGTTAATTTACCACAGACATGTAGGCTTCATTCATAAACTGCAAAGTTGATTTAACATATGCAGATCAATAAATGTGATTCACAAATAATCATAATTAAAAATGAAAACCATATGATCATCCCAATAGATGCAGGAAAAGCTTTCAATAAAATCTAACACCTCTTCGTGATAAAAAACCCCTCAAGAAACTAGGCATTGAAGGAACATACCTCAAAACAATAAGAGCCTTCTATGACAAACCCACAGTCAACATACTGAACAGGCAAAAACTGAAAGCATTCCCCTTTCAGAGATCTGGAATAGATAAGGTTGCTCACTCTCATCACTCCTATTCAACATAGCACTGGAAATGCTAGCCAGAGCAATCTGGAAAGAGAAAGAAATAAAATCATCCAAATAGGAAAATAAGTCACACTATCTCTCTTCACTAATGATATGATTCTATACCTAGAAAACCCTAAACAATCCACCAAAAGGCTCCTAGAACTGACAAATGACTTCAGTAAAGGTTCAGAACATAAAATCAATGTTCAAAAATCACAAGCATTTCTTTTTTCTTAATACTGTTTGGACAGAATCTCACTATCTTTACCAGGCTAGAAGGCTGTGATGTGAAGTTGGCTCACTACAGCCCCAACTTCCTAAGTTCAAGCAAACCTCCCATATCAGCCTTGCAAATAGCTAGGACCTCAGGCACATGCCACCTTGCCTAGCTCATTTTTTATTTGGGGTTGATTTTTTTTTTTTTTTTTTTTTTTTGGTAGACTTAGTCTCACTTTATTGTGCAGGCTTGTCTGAAACTCCTGGGCTCAAGTGATCCTCCTGTCTCAGCCTCCCGAAGTGCTGGGATTACGGTTGTAAGCCACCACACTGGACCTTCAGTAACATTTCTATACATCAATAATGTTCATGCACAGAGTCAAATTAAGAAGGCTATTCCATTTTTAATAGCCATAAAAAGATAAAATACCCAGGAATACATCTAATCAAGGAGGTGAAAGATCTTTGCAAGAAATATAAAATATTGTTGAAAGAAAGAATAGATGAAACAAACAGAAGAACGTCCCATACCTCATGGATTGGAAGAACCAATATCATTAAAATATCCATACTGCTCAAAGCAATCTATAGATTCAACATTATTCCATTAAACTACCAACATTTTTTTTTTTTTTGCAGAACTAGAAAAAACTGTTCTAAAATTCATATGGAACCAAAAATGAGCTGGAATAACCAAAGCAATCATAAGCAAAAGCTAGAGGCATCACATTACCTGGCTTAAAACTATAAGACTACTGTAACCAAAGCAGTATAGTACTGGTACAAAAACAGATACATGGACTGATGGAACAGAATAGAGAACCCAGAAATAAGACTGCACACTTACAGTCATCTGATATTCAACAAAGTCGACAAAAATACAGAATGGGAAAGGACCCTTTATTCAATAAATAGTGCTGGGGTACTTGGCTAGCCATATGCAGAAAAATGAAATTGGATGCCTACTTTTTACCATATACAAAAGTTAACTCAAGGTGGATTAACTATTTGAATGTAAGTCCTACAACTATAAGAATTCTAGAAGAAAATCTAGGAAACACCATGCTGGCCATCAGCCTTGGGAAAAAAATTATTAAGTCCTCAAAAGCAATTGCAACAAAAAGAATTGGCAAGTGGGGTAATTAAAGAGCTTCTGCACAGCAAAGGAAACTATTAACAGAGTAAACAGACAACCTACAGAATGAGGAAAAATAGTCACAAACCATGTATCCAACAAAGATCTAACATCCAGAACCTGTAAGGAACTTGATTCAACAAGGAAAAACCAAATACCTCCATTAAAAATGGGCAAAGGGCATGAAAGTATACTTCTAAAAAGCAGAAATACAAGCAGCCAACGAACATGAAAACATACCCTTCTACATCACTAATCATCAGAGCAATGCAAATAGAAACCACAATAAGAGACTATCTCATGTCCGTCAGAATGTATATGATTAAAAAGTCAAACACAACACATGCTGGTGAGGATGTGGAGAAAAGAGAGCACTTATACATTCTTGGTGGGAGTGTTAACTAGTTTAGCCACTGTGAAAAGCAGTTGGGAGCTTTCTCAAGGAATTTGAAATAAAACTATCATTTGATGCTGCAATCTCATTACTGGGTACATACGTAAAGGAATATAGAACATTATACCAAAAAGACACATGCACTCACATGTGTATCACAGCACTGGTCATAATAGCAGATACATCAAATCAACCTAGGTACTCATCAATGGTTGACTGGATAAAAAAATGTAGTACACATATACTGTGAAATTCTATGCAGTCATTAAATGAACAAAATCATGCCCTTTGCAGCAACATGGGTGTAGCTGGAAGCCATAATCTTAAGCAAATTAATGCAGGAACAGAAAATGAAATACTGTATATTCTTACTTATAAGTGGGAGCTAAACATTGCTTATTCTTGGACATAATGTTGGCCACAATAGAAACTGGGAGCTTCTAGAAGAGGGGAGGGAGAGTGTGGGCCAAGCGTTGAAAAACAAACTATTGGTTATTTTGTTCACTTCCTGAGTGGCACCACCAATTGTACTCCAAACCTCAGCATCACACAATAGTCCCAGTTAACAAACCTGCATTGACCAGATGTGGTGGCTCATACCTGTAATCCCATCACTTTGGGAGGCTGAGGTGGAGGGAATCACTTAAACCCAGAACTTTGAGACCAGCCTGGGTAACGCAGTCAAACCCCATCTCTACAAAAAGTGTAAAAAACAAAAAATTGCTGGGTGTGGTGGTGTGCACCTGTAGTCCCAGTTACTCAGCATGCTGAGGCTGGAAGATTGCTTGAGCTCAGGAGGTGGAAGTTGCAGTGAGCTGAAATCTTGCCATACCATTCCAGTGGGGGTGACAGAGAAAGACCTTATATAAAAAGCAAACAAAACAACAAAATGTGCACGTGTACCCTCTAAATCTAAAATAAAAGTTGAAATTATTTTAAAAAATTGGGGGATATGAAAGCATGCAATTTTATTGTTATAGTCATATGACTTTTAGGACATTTAGCTTAAATATCCTCAAAAAATTAAAGGACAGATATATTGGGTCGTCTTTGACTCAGTTTGAATTTTCTCTGGCTCTTCCATTTTCTAATTTGGGATCATAGGTTAGTAACTGAGTTTCTTTATCTGTATAATGAAGAGTTAGACCAAGTAGTCTCTAAGATATCTTCCAGTTCTAAAGTTCTAAGTTAATGTTTGTGTAACCTTCAACTCTTTATGACCACTTATTTTGAGATTTTTAAATGGCTAGTCACAGATACTGCTAATCTTTTACTAATGGCACTATGAAGTTTGAAGTAACATTAACCCTTAATTAACATTGTCCTGTTTGCCACAGGAATACTAGCCAGCAGTGTTTGCAGCTGCAACATTTACCCCAAGATAATTTTGTGATGAAATATCTCACTTTTATTGTTATATTCACATTGGTCTAGCATAGCCCACTTTGGAAATGAAAAACGTCATACTATTTACAGCATTCTGCTTTTAGTAGTCGTGTTTCCATTTACAAAATATAGTCATTCCTGATTCCTGAAAATGTAAAATCCTAGAAACTGTAGCATCCCTACGTGTGATAACATTGTTTTCAAACAATTATTGGCCAAAGATTCATTTGATAAATCTGATTTTTTTTCCAAAATAGATGATTGTGATGATTCAGATAATTCTGATGTTAGTTCTGTTTAGAAATAACTTGGATAACAGTTTTTACATTTTATTTTCACATTAAAAATCAGTCATATTTGCTTCAGCCTCAAAGATCATGTTTATGTAAAATTAAATGAACTCTGGCAGCAAAGTGCATATTTTTTTCTCAATGGGAAAAGCATTAAAGATGTCATCCCATTATGAGTTTTAAAAAATGTGTTTTTATTCTTCAAATATACCAAAATCTTAATTTCCCATTAACTTTGTCTTCTAATTCCTCTTTATTTTTTGTGCTAATTAAATATTGATATATATTCTTTACTGGGCCGTAAAAGGAAAACTTTATGGTGGTTTGAAGTATTTGTGACTCTATCATCTCTACACTATCATCTCTATCCTATTTGACAACTGGTTTATGGGTCAAAACTGTTGGACAATGCACAACTTAGACTGTGATAAACAAGTTGTACTGGAGTAAACTACATATATTACAAAGCACATTCCATGTAGACTACTGTACTTCAGCAGTCATAGGAGCTCTTTTTATATGTGATGCACAAATACCGTCTCAGAGTGTGGCACGCAGTCAGAGAGAATATAAGGTAGGAGTGTTCAATTATACCTAGAGCATGTGTGTTTGAGTATGTATTTGTGTATATAAAATATATCTACATATCTACACATCAAGTATACTGGAAGACAGCGTTGAGAGTAAGAGCAGGAGAGACAAAGATGTGAAAAAACAGCATTGTAGTAAGTGATCACTGCGTAGCATAGTATTCAATGGGCTACGCGACAGAGCTACCCTACAGAGCCTGCCTCATTATTTCACATCCTTTGTATCTTCTATAGCTTCTCCTACCAGCCAATCCCTCTTTCATTCAATATCCTCAATATCACTCATCTTTCAATTTAGAATTATTTTTTAAAAACACCAAATAACTTCTCAACTTTTTTCTTTCAATAATTCTTCCCTTTTCCTCATTTAGAGTCCTAACTTGTCAAATTATCTCTCTTCTGTCATTTAAATAACATCTGAGAGTATTATGATGCTGTGAAACCACCCCTGGCACTGCCCCACCCACCACTGTTGTCTCTCTCTTGGGAGTGTATGCTTCCTGTGTTATGGCAGCTACTATTTCAATTTCTTATCATCTAATTTTATACCTCTGTTTTTCATCGTTCTCTCATTTAACACTGAAAGGGGGAAAAGTAGTTCATTTACTTCTCATATGAAACAGAAGCTGCCGTTTCCACTCAGGCTCTCCCATTCTTTCCTTAATTTGAATTTTTGAATATTTTCTATTATATTTTAATTTCTCAATTGTATTTTTATTATTTCTTTAGAATTTTTGGTATTTTGGCTTTCAAAGTCTATTTAGAATCAATATTTTACCAATTCAAATAGAATGCATAACTCTTGGCACTTTTTCCTTTGTATTATGTCTACATACATTGAACTTCTTTCCAGGCAATGTTATAAATTTTGCTTTTAACTATAAACATATTTTAAAGAGCTCAAAAGAAGAAGATAGTCCATTATATTTACACAGATATTTACCATTTCTTTGCTCTTCCTTCTTCCAGATAGTTCAAGTTTTCTGCTGGCATTATTTTTCTTCTAACTGAAGAATTTCTTTTAGAATAGGTCTCCAATTCTCTTAGTTTTCCTTCATCTGGGAATGTCTTTAACTTTTATTACTGAAATACATTTTCTCAGTATATAGAATTCTGGAATTATCATTCTTTTCCTTCAATAATTGGAAAATATTGTTCTACTTTCTTCTGGTCTCCTTGGTTTTTGATCAGAAACCAATGGAAATTCAAATCATTTTTTTTCCCTATAAGTGACCTGCTATTTTTCTATAATTTTAAGAGGTTCTTTTCTTTGTCATTAGTCTTTAGGAGGTTAATTGTTGTATATCTGGACATAATATTTTGCAGTTTAGTTTATTCACTTTGGGTTTTGCTGAGTTTCTTGAATCTGTATGTTTATGCCTTTTGCCAAATTTAGAAAGTTTCCAGCCATTATTTCTTTAAATTTTTTTTGCACTACGTATTTTTCCTCTTCTTAAACTCTGATGTCCAGAGTGTTTGATCTTTCGGTTTTGTCCCACAGGCTCCTTGGGCTCTATACACTTTTTAAAACCTGTTGTTCAATTTGCATAAATCTCTAGTGCTAGAAATCTGGGGTTTTGGTGACTAATCTCTACCTTGTCTGTGACTATGCCCACATCTGGGGACAACTATTTGGAGAACAGAGAGAAAAAAAAATGTAAGGGCAGGGGTATTCACCTATCCTCCTAAGACCATAACTCCTTTGATGAGAAAAGAAATTCTGCTATCTCCCATTTTTAAGGGCCCGCTGCCCTCACTGCCACCTCTGTCACTTCTACAACCATTGCCTTTGTTGGCTTGTCTGGAGGCTGGGGTTTTAGGAAACAGAAAACAAAAGAGGCTCCCAGAAATGTATCCAAGATATCACATATTGGCTTCTTCTCTGCTTGGCCATCTTGCTCTGAGATATTTCTCTAACCTTGCCTAAATATATTGAAGAATTACAGGACTGAGCCCAAGAGAACATACATTTATAAGGTCGTTTTCCCAGGCTCCTTTTACTTCATAATTTCCCCAGCTATTTCTTCTTCTCTACCATAATCTTTTTTCTGGTCTTCCAAACAGAAAACTGGAACTTTAGCTACCCTTCTCTGTGGCACACTTCCTACAATGGCACCAGCCAACTGTCTATGGCCAACTGATGGGACGATAGGAAGCATAAAAATGCCCCATTTTCTTGGAACCACAGTGGCGTCTTAGGTTATCCTAATTTCAGCATACTGGCTATTTTCATTTGTGGTCTTGAATGGTTAAACTGCTTTACTTTTATTCAGAGCATGTATTTCTCCTGATATATTACGTGTTTATTAGATTACTGGTTTGAAATCTTACTCCCTTTCCCAAACTAGAAAGTAATCTTTACAATGACATAAAATTTATGCATTTCTGTGTTTTCAGCATGAAGAACAGTGTACAAATCTTAAGATGCTCAATAAATATTGTAAAAGAAATGAAGAGCTAATTCCTCAGAGGAAATTGAAGAAGTGGCCTGAGCTTTTTGCTCATTGCCCAATCATGCTATATAACTCCTCTCCTTACTCTTATCAAGTAATATCAAAGGATATAGGAGGCCAGAGAAGCCTCTTCAAGGAAATAACTAGTAATTTTCAATTTAAAAATTCATTAAAACCTGTTTTAACTATGGAAAGGGAAGGTCTGAAAAATCTTTACCTTACATTATGCAACTTTCTGTACATGTATTAGTTATTTATTGCTGCTATAAAAAAACACAAACTTAGCAGTGTGTAAAACAGTACAAATTTATTATCTTAATGTTCTTTAGGTAATGAGTCTGGCATGAATCTCACTGGGGAAAAATCAAAGTATTGGTCGAGCTGTGTTCCTTTCTGGAGAATCTACAGGATGGTCTATTTCTTGTTCACATGGATTGTGGGCAGGATTCAGTTCCTGTGGTTGTGGGACTTAGGTTACTGTTTTCTTGCTGGCTGTCAGCTGAAGGCTGGTCTCCTTTCTAGAGGCTACCCATGTTTCTAGGGGCTTCCTTGGCTTGTAGTCCCCTTCCTCCACCTTCAGTGTCAGCAATGGTGGGTCAAGTTTCTCTCACATTTTGGATCTCTTCTTTTGTTTCTGTCTCATCTTTCTGATCCAGGCAGTAAAGGCTCTCTGCTTTTAAGGACTCATGTGATTTCACTGGGTCCACCTGAGTAATCAAGCGTAAAGTCTCAAGATCCAGTAACCTCAATAACATCTGCAAAGTCATGCCATATAGTATAAAATATTCACTGATTCTGGAAATTAGGGCATGACTGTCTTTGGAGGACCACACACTATAGGAATGGCCTATAGTCCACCACACTATAGGAATGGACTTTTAAAAGATGCAGGATGACAAAGGTAATAATTAACTGTAAATGTTAAGATCATATAATATTCTGAATAACTTTTTAATGTAAAATTAAAATATTTATTCTTAACAATAAGAAATGTAGTATTATGAAAATAACTGTGTCTTGGAGCTTTGTGATTTGTGAAAATTTGACATAAGCTAATTGAGGTGTTTTTTTTTTTTTTTTTTAAATGATTCTCAGAGGGGACAGTCACAGAAATAATTTTCTACTATTTCTAGTAGGAGAATATCAATTTCAAGTACAAATTAAACACATTTAATTGACATATATAAAGCTTATATTGGTGTAATATTTTATGTTACAGAAATCATTTTATTTAAAATAGACTATCTTGTTGGTTTAAACTAGTTGAAATAAAATTGGAGAGTGATAACAGGCCTGAAAAAATAATTATTAAAACATTATCTCCCAAGATGGGTATCTTGAAAAAGAATTTATATCTAGTTATATTTATATTTTTCTTTTAATCTTTGCTTGAGGTTATGGCTACACTGGCTCCTGCAATGAGAATGCCCCTAGAGAGTCTCCCACTGACATTCTTTAAATATAAAGACAAGTACTTTTTTTCCAAATCCTGTACAGAAAGAGATACAATGCAGAGTGGAGGACACAACCTTAGGTAGAAAACTGTCCATAAAGCTGAGA
The DNA here is from genome assembly GCF_002776525.5 of Piliocolobus tephrosceles. NCBI lineage: Eukaryota > Metazoa > Chordata > Mammalia > Primates > Cercopithecidae > Piliocolobus > Piliocolobus tephrosceles. The sequence goes on along the minus strand of NC_045443.1, from coordinate 34,107,372 downwards.
ACCTGAAACAGATGCCTAAAGAGTTTCATTCTAAAGCAGATTGAGAATGCAGCCAAGGTTTCCTGACCTCCACCTGGGAGAGATCACAGTGTCTTTTTCAGATAAGGCAGAGCAATGACCTCATGCTGAATGGTATGGAGCCTTCCATAAGGTTGAGGTAATTTTGTCTCCATTAACTGAATATGTCACTAGTACATAAATGTTTCATGTATGGCCATGGCTCCAACCACTAAAATACCAAATGAACAACCAAGTAATACAGGTTCTTATGATATAGGCAGAATGAAAATCTTTCATATTACCTACTAATTTAGGCTAACTTTGTGTGAAGACCTGAGTGACCAGGGCCATTCCCACTGATTTGACTATACCTCGAATGACTCATAAGCACCCATGATCTTTGTGTTACCTACCATGATAATATACCCTGACTGGAGGTATGACAGATGCCGTGAGAATGGTATAGCACTCATATGTAGATTCTGGCTAGTCCACCTCCATTTGAACAACAGTGCTTGTTATATTATTGAGTATCAGTTGATTACTCTGCACCTAGAAATTCCATTTGTATCCTAAGTTATACTAGAGCAATATTTATGTAAAAACATGTGGCTGAGCAGAGTTTACTTTCTCATTAGATAATGGTGTTATATCCAAGAATGTGCCAAAGGTTGAGGTAGAGGCAGAGTATATCAGCACCATGAACATGTAGCAGTAGAAGCGACAGTGTGGATAGTCCCAGTGTCTTCTGGTGAACTTCTATCAGATAAAGCACAAAGGTTTCACCATTTTCTTCCCTTCTACTTGAAAACATTAAAGATTTGCAGAAAAGTGCACATCTTATAATATACAGCTCAGTAAGTTTGCATGAATGTATCACACTCATGTAACAGCACCAAAATCAACAAACAGATTATTACTACTATTTCAGAAGTTTTTCTTAGCCCCATACCAGACCCAACTGCAACTACTATCATAGCTTCTCATCATAGTTTGATTCTACTTGTGACTGAACTGTACATAACTAGGATAATATAGGATATATTCTTGTCTTTGGCTTCTTGAATTCCACATTAGCTTTATGATACTGATTTATGCTCTTAGGTATAATTGCAATTTATTTTCAAGGTTGTATTTTTGTGAAAGACTATAATTTATTTCAGAGTCAATACACATTCACATTGTTTTTAGTTTTTGTCTATTATTCATAGTTCTGCTAAAGAACTTTCTTGTACATCTTTTTGTACATACACACAACTCTGTCATATATAACTAGATGTGGCACTCTGGGTCATAGGACATACATGTGGTTAACTTTAGTAGGTTCTGACAGACAGTGTTCCCAGATTTGTTGCACAAACTTGTACTCCCATCAACAGAGTAGCAACATTTTAATTGTTCCACATCCCCCAATACATGGTATCCTTAGCTTTTAAAAAGAATTGTAATCATTCTAGTGCATGTGAAGTGAGATTGCTTAATAGCATTTCCTTGGTGAGTAAGAAGGTATATCATATTTTCATGTGTTTTAGCTATTTAGATTTTTTTTTCATTTTTTTTTGCTCATTTTAGGATTAGATTGTCTGCAATCTCACTGTTCTAAGAATGTTGTTAAAGAACAAAACAACAGAGCTTGATGTACTGGTGATAATGCCAAGTATTCTGGTGGCTACCACTTAAAAGATTCTCTACTGTAGCTGACCAAAACTGGTAACAGAGTGAAACAATATAAGAATGGTCATGGTAAGAGGCTGAAATGCATGTAGTTTGCCTAGCTATGACTGATGAGCATCACACAGGTACTGTTTGCTTGGCGTACACCAACACAAGAGTTGTAACCAGTGACTCATACTGTGGTAAAGCAAGTGGACGTAACTGGTTGTTGTATGTCTATTTGGGGGTAATTAATTATAGACAAATGTTCCAATCATGTCTGATTTCAAAATGAGCATGAGAAATCCCATCAATGTTGTGATCCTCAGATATGGAATTGGCAGCTTGATATTTTTATATATTCCTCATAGATGAACTCATAGATGGCTGAATGAATTTAAGAGGTATGGGGCAAACCATTTATATATCAATCATATTTCAAACCATATATACATACTCTTACATATATATGTGTGTGTGTATATATGTGTATATATATGTATATACACATACACACACACAAATACCTTAGGAAGAGCTTATACTTTGTGATGGTTAATTTTAGGTGTAAACTTGACTATATTAAGGCATACCTAGAGAACAGGTAAAGCATTATTTTTTACTATGCTTATGAGAGTGTTTCCAGATGAAATAATCTTAAGAGTTTGAGTGGACCAAGTGTGGAAGATCCTTCCTCAATGTAGGCAGGCACCATCCGATGGCTGGAGGCTTAGACAGAACAAAAACAAAGGAAAAGTAAATTGGTCCTGGTCTCTCTCTCTCTCTCTCTTTCTCTCTCTCTCTGTCCCCCCTCCTCTCTTCCCCTGCCCCCCCCTCCCCCATTGGATCTGGGATACACTCTTCTTCTCCTACCTTTAGATATCACAACTTCAGACTCTCTGACCTTTGGATTCTGGAATTTACACCAGTGTCCTCCTGGGTTCTTAGGCCTTTGGACTTGGACTGAGCCATGATACTGACTTCCCAGGGTCTCCAGCTTGCAGACAGCCTGTCATGGGACTTCTCGGCCTCCATAATCATGTGAGCCAATTTTCCTAATAAATCCCCTCTCAAAAAAAAAAAAAAGATATATATATATATATATAAAACTAATATGTATATTACATATATATTACCAATATATTTATCATTTATATATAATAAATGCATTTATGCATATGTAAATATGTATGAGCCATTTCTACTGGTTCTGTCTCTCTGGGGAACACTGATTAATACATACTTAATTACCACTCAGGCAACCAGCACCAATAATCAACCATTTTCTTCTTAATATTCCTGAATCCCTTTTTTTTTCTTTTTTTCTTTTTTTTATTATTATTATACTTTAAGTTCTAGGGTCGATGTGCATAACGTGTAGGTTTGTTACATATGTATACTTGTGCCATGTTGGTGTGCTGCACCCATCAACTCGTCAGCACCCATCAATTCGTCATTTATATCAGGTATAACTCCCCAGTGCAATCCCTCCCCCCTCCCCCCTCCCCAAGATAGGCCCCAGTGTGTGATGTTCCCCTTCCCGAGTCCAAGTGAACTCATTGTCCAGTTCCCACCTATGAGTGAGAACATGCAGTGTTTGGTTTTCTGTTCTTGTGATAGTTTGCTAAGAATGATGGTTTCCAGCTGCATCCATGTCCCTACAAAGGACGCAAACTCATCCTTTTTTATGGCTGCATAGTATTCCATGGTGTATATGTGCCACATTTTCTTAATCCAGTCTGTCACTGATGGACATTTGGATTGATTCTAAGTCTTTGCTATTGTGAATAGTGCCGCAATAAACATACGTGTGCATGTGTCTTTGTAGTAGAATAATTTATAACCCTTTGGGTATATACCCAGTAGTGGGATGGCTGGGTCATATGGTACATCTAGTTCTAGATCCTTGAGGAATCGCCATACTGTTTTCCATAATGGTTGAACTAGTTTACAATCCCACCAA
>NC_045443.1:34070841-34093756 GCF_002776525.5 Piliocolobus tephrosceles | reverse complement strand
GGCACATATACACCATGGAATACTATGCAGCCATAAAAAAGGATGAGTTTGTGTCCTTTGTAGGGACATGGATGCAGCTGGAAACCATCATTCTTAGCAAACTATCACAAGAAGAGAAAACCAAACACCGCATGTTTTCACTCATAGGTGGGAACTGAACGAGTTCACTTGGACTCGGGAAGGGCAACATCACACACTGGGGCCTATCATGGGGAGGGGGAATGGGAGAGAGATTGCATTGGGGAGTTATACCTGATATAAATGATGAATTGATGGGTGCTGACGAGTTGATGGGTGCAGCACACCAACATGGCACAGATATACATATGTAACAAACCTGCACGTTATGCATATGTACCCTAGAACTTAAAGTATAATAAGAAATAAATAAATAAATAAATAAATAAATATATAAATAAATAAATAAATAAAGAATGTTGAATATTGTCCCCTACTCTCTTCTGGCTTGGAGAGTTTCTGCCAAGAGATCTGCTGTTAGTCTCATGGGCTTCCCTTTGTGGGTAATCCAACCTTTCTCTCTGGCTGCCCTTAAGATTTTTTCATTCACTTCAACTTTGGTGAATCTGGCAATTATGTGTCTTGGAGTTGCTCTTCTCGAGGAGTATCTTTGTGGCGTTCTCTGTATTTCCTGAATTTGAATGTTGGCCTGCCCTACGAGGTTGGGGAAGTTCTCCTGGATGATATCCTGAAGAGTGTTTTCCAACTTGCTTCCATTTTCCCCCTCACTTTCAGGCACCCCAATCAGACGTAGATTTGGTCTTTTTACATAATCCCATACTTCTTGCAGGCTTTGTTCATTTCTTTTTTTTCCTTTTTCTTTTGGTTTCTCTTCTCACTTCATTTCATTCATTTGATCCTCAATCGCTGATACTCTCTCTTCCAGTTGATCGAGTTGGTTACTGAAGCTTGTGCATTTGTCACGTATTTCTCGTGTCATGGTTTTCATCTGTGTCATTTCGTTTATGACCTTCTCTGCATTAATTATTCTAGCTATCAATTCTTCCACTCTTTTTTCAAGATTTTTAGTTTCTTTGCCCTGGGTACGTAATTCATCCTTTAGTTCTGAGAAGTTTGATGGACTAAAGCCTTCTTCTCTCATCTCATCAAAGTCAGTCTCCATCCAGCTTTAATCCGTTGAGCTGCGCTCCTTTGCAGGGGGAGATGCCCTCTTATTTTTTGAATTTCTAGCTTTTCTGCCCTGCTTTTTCCCTATCTTTGTGGTTTTATCTTTCTCTGGTCTTTGATGATGGTGACGTACTGATGGGGTTTTGGTGTAGGTGTCCTTCCTGTTTGATAGTTTTCCTTCTAACAGTCAGGACCCTCAGCTGTAGGTCTGTTGGAGAATGCTTGACGTCCACTCCAGACCCTGTTTGGGTATCAGCAGCAGAGGCTGCAGAAGATAGAATATTGCTGAACAGCGGGTGTACCTGTCTGATTCTTACTTTGGAAGCTTCCTCTCAGGGGTGTACTCCACCCTGTGAGGTGTGGGGTGTCAGTCTGCCCCTAGTGGGGGGTGTCTCCCAGTTAGGCCACTCAGGGGTCAGGGACGCACTTGAGCAGGCAGTCTGTCCCCTCTCAGATCTCAATCTCCGTGTTGGGAGATCCACTGCTCTCTTCAAAACTGTCAGACAGAGTCGTTTGCATCTGCAGAGGTTTCTGCTGCTTCCTGAATCCTTAAGTGCATTAAACTGTGCTTTATTTGTTAACAGAAACAGGGACCAGTGTAAATTTAACCGGTATGAAACCCTTAGGGCCAAGAGAAGAGTAGCCCAAGGAAACAGTTGTGTCATTTATGAAGCTATTGTCTCTGCGCTTCAAACACACTTTTCCATACTCTATTGTATTAGGGCTCAATCTCTATACACCACAATTCTACTTTTCTAGCTGGTATTCTTTAGGCTTTGTTGATAGAGTGTGCTAGAGAGACATTGAAAGCCTAGAAGAAGAAACTTGCTCCTTTCTGTGCATTTGTCTGCTTCATGACTGTTTTCTTTTCCTGTGTGTTTCATTCTAGTATTGATTTTTCACTCCAGGAGTACAATTCCTTCTCATAGAAGCAGAGGCATCTAATTTGCAAATCTGCTTTAATTTGAAGAACTACCTTCAGAGTAAGTTTACAGGCACTCCCTCTTCAGAGGTCTGAGTCAAAGTTGCTTGGGCCCCCTCCTCTAAATACCTTCTGGTGTTTAGAGAAACCAGCACCAGCTGAGCACACCATCCTCAAAGCTCTGTGATTTAAATCTGCAGGTCTCCTCATCCTCACTTCTAAGTTTTACTAATCTTAAACTTCTGCCTTTGTTTCTTCAGCATTAGGGATGATTTCTGCTTCCTATCACTGCTATCCCCCCAACAATTCACTGTTATTTTTCCTTTTCAGTTGCTCTGTTGAAAACGAATCCTAATTGTTGCATTTTTATATATTAAATTTTTTCTATACAAATACCTAGTGTAGTTTGTTTTCTCACTGGGCTCTGACTGATACAGAAGACAGAAGGTCTTCTCCATTTAGGATTCAGACTAGCTCATGCCACCACAGTTATCACCACAAAGGATTACAGAAAAAGAAGATATAAAAATGGGGAATATTGTTAGAGAATAATTAAAACAATAAAGATATAGAACGTACACTTCTTCCAAACAGAATATTCATTTCACTAGTAAGTCAGTATAAAACTGGGTGTAAAAGAAATACCTTAAATTTTCATGACATATAACCCAACACCTATCGCTAAATGTGTTAATAAAATGGGCTATTCAATTGTTCCTTCTATAAACTAGCACTGCCATAGTACATAGGGATTGTCTGACAATATAGTTAAATATTCAATGTATTTGAATGGGTGAGACTTTTAGGCAGGGTCTGGGTGGACTCATTTATTAGGGAGACAGAAATAAGTAGGTTAATATAGGATTGAACCTTGAGATAAGTTTTATAAATACTATATAGAACCATTTTGTTCCCATTGATTACATCTATTGATTATAGGCGTGGGCTTTTGGGAGAAGGTGCCAGAAAGAGCCTTTCTCAAACTTAGGTTCCTTTGATGATCTATACTACAATTAGGCATTGGATACTATTAGTAGCTTCATGGATTGAATTCAAAATTCCTGCAGTCCTGTATGCTACATTGAAAGGGATGATGAAGCTAGCAAAGGCTATTGATGTGATAACTTCACATTAATTCTGAATGTCCACCTATTCTATATCACAGTTGAACTGAATAGTCTAGGGATCACCAAGGAAGACCTAGAGAAGGAGTCAACTTGGTAACATGAAACCAGTTTTGCAAGAAATACAATTTGGTAACAAAATAACCTTTCTTCTGTTTAAGCTCTGATACCTAGTACAGGACTATATTCTAGGCAATACTAACCACAGTTGGTGCAAAAGATCAACTTCTACTGTTGTTTCTATAAGTTGCAGCCTAGCTATGAAGGTAAGACTCTTCTGGGTGCAATGCCCTATCTACTACTCAATTGGTTGTGAGGATTTTTATGTCAATTATATATGCAGGTCAAGAGGGGTCAGAGGAAGAAAATTTATGACTAGCAGCAAGTTTTTTTCTTAATGTTTTACAGCTATTATTGTTGGAGAAAATGAATATATAATTGTAGTCGTCAGACCACTCACTGTCAAAACCATCCAGGTCATAAAAGAGTACTAAATGCAAGACAATAGACTTTTTAGGGCCTTGGAAACTGGATACAGATATATTTCTCAGAAATGCTTAGAAACTGCACAAAACTGGTTCTAGTTTTGCAAAATGAGGATGTGGCTTTGATGATACAAAATTTGGTTAAAAGAAAAGAGAGCCTGACATTTGTAAACATTATCTTGCATGAAAGGATTATTTGCAGAGATTACATGTATAAATCCCTATTAGAGACTAAAGTGTGTGTCTGTGTGTTGGGGGGGGTGTTTGTGTGTGTGTGTGTGTGTGTGTGTGTGTGTGGCTTCCTGTCACCAGTTATCTCTAGGTAAATACTGCAGCTAAAACACCACTGGCAAGTATTCAATACAGATGTTCTCAATACAGATTAAGACTTTTAACCAACAATTTCAGTAGAGCTTTTGATATTTAATGTTTTTGGTTTAATTTTATAATAACAGTGAAAAACAAGGAATATATAAAAGGAAGAAACAAGGTTGGATAAAAACCCAAAACCTGAAACTAAACCAAAGTTTTATCTTGGATACACTCTAAATACGAACTTCCTGCTAGTTGCATAAGACAAGTGATTTAATTTCTCTGTATTTCATTGTTCTTAACTGTACAATGAGGATAATAATAGTCTCTAGCTCAGGGCTCCTTTAAGAAAATCAGATACTACATATAAAATAATTACTAGGTTGTCTGGCACAAAGTAAGTACTAAATAAATATTAGCTACTAGTATTGCCTATTATTACTATCATTAATTGGAGGAAGAGAATAAAGAGGAAGAAAGTCATCTGAGGCTGCAGAGTGACTGTCAGGGAGCCTAATCTATTTTAATTGCAGCCTTTTTTAGTAACATCTGTGTTCAAATGTTTCCACATTCTCTTTTCCACTGCCATTGGGATAATGTCCAAGTTCGTTAGTAAGATGTTTAAGTGTGTTTTTAATGAGGCTTCAACAATGCTGTCAGTCATCACATGTTTTAAATATTTTGATCTACTTGATAATTCTCAAACATAAACTTCACATTTCCATATCTTTGGTCATTTTTCCTTTTGTTGGAGTGTCCTGTCCTTTCCCTTTATATATCTGTCAAATTGTTATTTACCCTTTATTACACAGCTGTCTTAGTCAGAGATTGTTTGGATGCAGTACCAGAGATCACCTTAAGCTAAATTTTATAAAAACTGTGAATTTAATGGAAGGACACACAAGGCTATCAAACAGAACCTAAGGGCAAGAACTGCAGTCAAACCTCAGGAGGACTAGAGTCAGGAATTGGAAAATAGCCTGCAATCAAAACTCTTTTTCTCACTCTCCTTGTCTCTTTCTGTGAAGCTAGATGTCATTATATTATCTTTCCTTCAGTGTAGTCTTCATTCTTCTCTCTCTCTGAAACTGGGTTCTTTTTTTTTTTTCATGTACATGATGGAAAATAGCTACCACAGGATTTGTATTCTTTCACTTTGTTAATAACAACATGGTTTAGAATTTTTATTTTCAAAGTACTTTTAAAAAAAATTGTCTAATTACTCTAGCTTGGGTCAAGCTTCTCCTGTAGGATCAGCCTTGGCTAGGAGAAGCATAGATATTTACTCAAACATATCTTCAGGGCCATCTCTTGATGGGAAGAAAAGGATGCAGGGCTAGGAAGAGTGTACACAGGGCAGGATGCCTACATTTATCTTCTCTTTAAAGCATATTCAAACTCCTGTCAGGTAGGATTCGTTATTCCTCTTTGTGAGCCTTTAGAGCTCATCATATCATAATATTGTTAATTATACAGAACACACATACATATCCTCATTAGAGTGTGAGTGCCTCAAAGACTAGTGGGTTGCCTAATTTATCTTCATATTTTAGGCATTTAATAGTGATACAGCCCTCAAAGAGCTCCAAGTAATAGGTGAAAGTAAAGAATAATAATTTCAAGAGAAGGAAATATTTTGTAAGAGAAACCAGCATTATAGAAGTTCAGGAAAACTATAAATCTTTTTTTTTTTTTTTTTTTTTTTTGTTAGTGACCGTGAAGTTTTCATGAACAAGGTGGCATGTGAATTGTACCTTGAAGGACATGTCATTTTTGCCAGGTAAAGAAGTTAAAGGCAATTTCATCCCTAAAAAGGAGAAAAAAAAAAATTGTGAAAATAGAGAAATAGTAAGATGTGCACATGGAAATGTAATGTGAGATTCAATAAAATTGGTCATTTGGAACCCATTAAAGGGATAAATGCAAGGTATGATGATAAATACAATTTGTATAAATTTAAAAAGATTTCACTGAAACAATATTTGTTTTTTGTACTATATTTTGCAAGATAATCATTAAAAATAGATATGTTTTAATTTAACCACTTTCCCATTTAGAAAATAAAAGTACAGCTTGCTGCCAGCACTCATTTAATTTTATATAAACCTACTCTTCAAGGCTGAGGCAAATCTGACTGATTTTCAATGTGAAAATAAAATATAAAAAGTGTTCTTAGAGTTATTTCTAAACAGAACTAACATCAGAATCATCTAAATCATCACAATTGTTTATTTTGGAAAAATTAGATTCATCAAATGAATCTTCAGCCAACAACTGGTTGAGAATGATGTTAATATGTAGGCATGCTACATTTTTTAGGATTTGACACTTTCAGCAACTGAGAATTACTATATTTTTGTAAATGGACAGGCCACTAATAAACACAGAATGCTATAAACAGAATGATGTCTTTTGTTTCCAAAGTTGATATACCAGAGGAACGTGAAAATAATAATAAAAGCGAGATATTTCATGGCAAACTTATCTCTAGGTAAATGCTGCAACTGCAAGCACCTCTGGCCAGTATTCTTGTTGCACTCAGGACAAGGGTTAAATGATTGCTTGCGGAATAAAAGTGCTGTCTGAGGATAAAAGAAAATAATAAGTGTATAGTGAGGAGGCTAAATTGTATACATTTGTTTGCCTAGAAAAACCGATTTAACAACAGCCCCTTAATTGGAAAAGTTTACTAATAAATGGCATTCAATAAATCATCAGATCAAAGATTTATATTTTAGTCTTACCAGAGTGGGAGCAAATGAGAACAAGCAAAGGCTATTCTGAGCTTGCTATAGCAATGGAGTCAGCCACCATCACTAGTGTTTGGTACAGACTCAAAGGCAGGCAAAGGAATAGGAATGCTTTATAGTGGGAAAAGGAAAGCCTTCAGGTGTGCCCTGATTAGGGGTGTTGGTGTGGAAAAGCCATAGGTGGGATAAACTATAAGTGAGGCATCCTATGTGATTGGCTTGGAGAACATATTTGGATGCCCCTAGATGGTCCTAAAGTCATGCAAAAATTGGGGAAGTCATCAATTATTAATCAAGTCCAGGGTATTTGGGGCCACTTGTTACAAGGTTATCATTTGGCTTCCCGGACCAATCATCAGTGGTCTGATTCCTTAGAAGTCTGACTTGAATACAGTAGGTTAGCATCCTAAGCAGGTTATTATAGGTAAGGAGTTTGTTTTCTGGGTTGGTTACTGCAGATGGAGGGTCAGAGTTCTATTTTTATATATGGATTGGTCATTGTTGATTTGTATATTTAGTTTCTCATCTACAAAAATACTAAATGCCTAAAGGTACAAAGAAATCTTTTTTATCTATACAGGTCCATTACAAAGAACTACACTAAACTCTTATTTATTAAATGTATTAAAAATTAATATATATTAAATATATTTATATATAAAATTATGAGTTTAAGTATATATATTATATATTTATAATATATTATATAAACATATTATATATAAAATTAAATATATATTTATTATATATAATTAAATATATAAATAGTTATAAGTGAGGAAAACAAAAGATTCTTATGTAGTATCACAAATTTTTAGGCCTGAAAACTTATGGGCATAACAATATTATGGTAGTAGTAACAATACTTTTAATTGTCTCCTATCTTCATTTTCTTGTTAAGTATTTATAGTTTTTCTCCGAGTATTTAAATGTTAGATCGATTCCTACAGATCCTACTTGATGCCATTGTTTGTTATTACTTCACCACCAAACAAAAGTCATCTTTTTTACTGAATAAAGATTTCTTGCCTGGTTCTTTCTTTCTTTCCACAGGAAACTCTGTAATTCATACTTAGAATAGACTTCTAAAAAGTCTTTCTCTTTATTTAGTCAGTACATACCCAGGCAAATGTGTAACCCATTTTCTTCTGAAGCTGGGATTTGTGCTGTAAACAAATAAAACACTCACCACCAAGTCAGTCTGAATAAAATGCATTATTCTGCCTTTGCCACAGGGTAAGTGTTCTCATCTGGCCTGTGCAGCATTTGATGCCTTTGATGACTCTCTTTCTTGAAATACTTTGACTTTGATTCCCAGAACTTTTTGAATTTCTTCCCACATATATTTCACTTCACCATCATGAACAAGTTGTCTTTTTCTTTGTCATCTATAGTTTTCAACTTCAGTCTCAGAAGTCTTCTCTTCCTTAACTCACACTCCTTAAATGATCTCCTATTAGATCCTGTGGCTTCAACGACCCTTTATTTGCTAATTACCAAACATTTATCTCTCATGGGTTATATACCTGTATCTCCAGCCACCTATTGGATATATTTCTTGGAGATTGGAGTAATCTAGTTTATTATCCTAGATAATCTATTGGAATAATCTAGGTCATTACTTTTTGGGTTTTATCCAGAGGGAGAAAACAAAATAAGGATCCATGTGGAGAGGAAAATGAAACATTAGTTTTAGATTAGAGCTATTTGGTAATTTCTAAATTGGAGGATGTGACAAAACTCCCATTCCTTTTTTCACTTTCCTGCCAATTATCCTCAGTGCATACACACATACTCTCTCCCTCTTCCCGTCTCTCCCTCTTCTTACATTCAGGCTAGAAGAGAAAACTATGACCTTTCTCATATTCCATGCAGCAGAGGAACAACAAAGAGAGAAAAGAGATAAATCTTCACGAAATTCTTTTTTTTGTTGTTTTTGCCCCACTCTGTCAATTTAACTCAATGGATGCTGAAGTCTCTCTAACTTGGCAAATAGATTAGTTGCTTTTCCACACACGGAGAGATGTTCAAGGAAGAAGTAATTGAGGGGGACAGAATAGTATTATTCTGATACTTATCTCTCTTTAAGGAAAACATGAAGGAGAATTGGGGTTCTACCAGCGCTCTCCAGTTGGATGTCATAAAGGGACTTGGGTTTTGACAGACAAAACTGCAGCCTTTCATTTTACTGTTAAGTCTCAGGCTGCTTTTCCTCGTAGGCTCACTGACTCAGTGAACATAATCATCCTCCAGTTATTAAACTGAGAATGAAGATAAGACAGAAATATGTAATTCCTACTATTTCTTCATATCTTCTAGGAAGTATTAAAATATTAAAAATAGAGAAAGATGTACATTCTTCACAACAATATGACTTTTTAGCAAGTGATATTCTACAATTTCATGATGCTATTTAACTCTGTGGCTGTCATCAATGATCAATTATCGATGATGTGATAGTCATGAATTTACCATTGTAATATCCAACCCTCTGCTCTAAACTCTACAGTCTCGTTCTGAGCTGGCTATTTTTTTAGAATTCAATTTTTTCTACTTGACCCATAATCTCTTTGTCTCTGATAGTATACAGTATTCAGGTGTTGTGATTGGATATGGTTTGTTTGACCCCACAAAAGCTCATATTGAAATTTGACCCCCAGTGTGGTGGTGTTGGAAAGTGGGGCCCAGTGGAAAGTGTTTGGGTCATTGGGGTAAACACCTCATGAATGACTTGGTCCCATTCTCTCAGTAATAAGTTCTTGCTCTTGGATATTGGACTTGTTCTCTCAGGAATGAATTAGTTCCCACAAGAGCAGGTTGTTATAAAGCAAATTTCCTCTACTGTTTCCCCCTCCTCCCTCTTTGCAGGTATCTAGTTCCCCTTTGACTTATCTGCCATATTGTGACACAGCCCAACCCTCACCTGAAGCCAAGGCTATGCCTTCAAACTTCTCAGCCTGTAGAACTAAATAAACCTCCTTTTTTTTTTTTTTTTATAAATTACACAATCCCAGATATTATTTTATACCAACAGAAAATGGACTACTAGAACAGAATTGTTCAAAAGTATGTGTAGAGTATACATATTTCTTTGAAACTTGTGAAATAAATGGATGCTATCCAGGTCTATCGAGAAAGATTTGTAAGAATTTAAAGTCATACTTCAAGGTTCTCAGTTGATAAGTTACAAGTTCTTGGACTGTGTATAAAAATAGTTACTCTGAAAGTTAGTATGACCTCTTCACACATACAAAAATCATGTTCTCTAAGAAGTAAAATTCTTAGAATTGCAAAGAATCAGGAATATATTTCACAGAAATTTTTTGTCTTGGATGAAAATGCATTTGAAAGTTTAACCATTTTATGTGTATGCTCTCATTTTTGTTCTATTTATATACAGAAGATGGTGTAAACTTTTTCCATGAAAGTAATTTTTTAACACTCTCCAACTATGAGAAATTAAAGATTATAAGATTTCTAATAAGTTGAAATCTTTTGTAAGAGCACTACTAAAAAGTCTTGGTTATAAATGTTTACAAGTACCAATATGCATGGTGTCACTTTTGTATGTGATAAAGAAATAATATTTTTCCTTTTCATGACTTTGTTCTAAATATAAGGGATACAGAAAATAAAATAATTTTTGTAGTGGTAGTAGCTAACATAAGTGATATGGTTTGGTTGTGTCCTCACCCAACTCTCATCTTGAATTGTAGCTTCCATAATTCCTCTGTGTTGTGGGAGGGACCCAGTGAGAGAAAATTGACTCATGGGAGCAGTTTTCCCTCTACTGTTCTCTTGGTAGTTAATAAGTCTCATAAGATCTGATGATTTTATACGGGGTTTTCCCTTTCACTTGTCTCTTATTCTCTCTTGTCTGCTGCCATGTTTGACATGACTTTTGCCATCTACCATGATTGTGAGGCCTCCTCAGTCACATGGAACTGTGAGTCCATTAAATCTTTCTTTTTTTTTTTTTTTTTTATAAATTACCCAGTCTCAGGTATGTCTTTATCAGCAGCATAAAAACAGACTAATACAATAATTTATGCATTTATCTGCGCCTGGCTTTTTTTTTTTGAGAAGGAGTCTGGCTCTGCCACCCAGGCTGGAGTGCAGTGGCCCGATCTCAGCTCACTGCAAGCTCCGCCTCCCAGGTTCACGCCATTCTCCTGCCTCAGCCTCCCCAGTAGCTGGGACTACAGGCGCCCGCCACCTCGCCCGGCTAGTTTTTTGTATTTTGTTTTTTTTTTTTTTTTTGGTAGAGACGGGATTTCACCGTGTTAGCCAGGATGGTCTGGATCTCCTGACCTCGTAATCCGCCCATCTCGGCCTCCCAAAATGCTGGGATTACAGGCTTGAGCCACCGCGCCCGGCCCTGCGCCTGGCTTTTTTCTGTATACTTAATTGATATAACCTTATTATGTCATAGGTATTACAGGTGTACGGTTTTGCTGAAATCATTAGGGACAGATGTGTTTAAAAATTGGAGGTTTTAAGGATTCAGAAAAATAATACAGTACATATGTTATAGACATATATTACCCCCAGAAGGGTCTGGGGGCAGCACATTATAATCAAACACAAAACTTGTAAATATTCACATTACATGAGAAAATATGGCTATAAATAACTCATATCTTTTCAGATATATTCTTTTTGTCAAATAAGTTTGCTATAACCTTAAAAAAAGTTTTAACTTTGAAAAATTTTGGATTTTGTAATTGTGCTTGAGGGACCTGCATTTTACAGGTAAGGAAATTGAGGTACAAAGATATTAAGTAATTGGCACAAAATTATATTGAAAATGAGTAAGGAAGATGGAAAATGAACCCAGGAAGTTTGCCTCCAGAATCTCTTAACCTCTATTACATAGTTGTACTCGTTGAGACTGGACATTAAAGAGAAGTTGACTTATCTTCCTCAGTATTATTTTTATTCTGTGATCCTACAGATGAATTCGTTTTATAATATGAAACTCAATACATCATAAAAACCCATTGTTCTTTGAATCTTGACAAGAGATCTACCACTACATGACCTTCATTTACTAATTGTAGTTTTACTATTAGAAACAACACATGGTAAAGCCACTCCTAAATGATAATATAATATTTAAGATAGTTCTTGCTATTTAAAAAAATTTCCTATTGTTTAAACATGCCCAGCTCATTCATATATTACATTTTTCTCTTTTTCATAACAAATCAAACGCCCTACTCACAAGTATCACATTTTTATTAATGTCTTTTTAAAAAACACACTGAGAAAAAGAGAAGTCTATAAACTGATTTGGTTTATTTGGAATAGAATAAATGGGATACTTATTCCTATGGTAAGCATAATTTTCTATTTTTGGCAACTGTATTAGTCAGTTCTTTCACTGCTATGAAGAAATGCCTGAGCCTGGGTAATTTATATACAAAAGGAGGTTTAATTGGCTTATGACTCTGCAGGCCCCACAGGAAGCATTGTGGCATCTGCTCAGCTTCTAAGGAGGCCTCAGGAAACTTACAACATGGAATAAGGTGAAGGGAAATGCGGAACTTCACATGGCCAGAACAGGAGAAAGAAAATGAGAAGGGAGATGCTATATACTTTTAAACAACCAGATCTCATGGCAACTCTATTAGGAAAACAGCACTAGAGAGATGGTGCTGAGATTCCTCAGAAACCTCCCCTGTGATCCAATCACCTACCACTGCCTCCCACCTCCAACATTGAGGATTATAATTCTATATAAGAATTGGGTGGGGACACAGACCCAAACCATATCAGAAATTAATGTGCTAGCTTTCTTACTATCTATATTCTGCTATTAATTTTTATTACATCTATGGTTAACTAATACTCATATGGAGCTTTGAGAGAGTGACATCAACAAGATGGCAGACTAAAACCTTACAGCATTTATGCCCTCAAGAAAACAACAATTTGAACAAATAACAATGTATGAGCATACCTTCACAAGAGCTAAGGAATCCATGTAAGAGATTATGGCATATGGGTATAGCACTGAAATAAGAAACATCACATTAAAGAGAGCAGGAAGAACAGTTCCACATTATGTGCATCATCCTCCCCACAAACCCAGGCAATACAACATGGAGAGAGATACCTTCTGCTTTGAAGAAGGAGAAGGAAGTGGTATGGACCCTAGTATCAGACATGCCCCAGTAAAACCCGATGCTAGGCCACCTCCTCTGACCCCAGGCCTCAGGCTGGCACCTACAGACACAAATTCCAGGACAGCCTCTATAGGCTCAGGCATCAGGCTGATATCTGCAGACTTAGTCTGCCAGGTAGCCCCCTGCAGCTCTACATTCTGTGTCCTCCCAACACCAGGCTGGTCCCTTTGGTCCCAGGCCTAACACTGGCCCCAACAAATGCTTGTTCCAGCAGACCCAGGGTCCAGATCCATATGAGTAGACTCCAGCCTCAGACCATCCCCCACAAATCCAAGTTTTAATACTGTTCCTATGTACCCATGACTCAGGCGTGCCAATTGGAACCCCACCTCTAGACCAACCCAGCTCCAGGCTAACCTCCACAGACTCATTTTTCAGACTAGCCCCTGAAGATCCAGGCTGTAGGCTAGTTCCCACAGCCACAGGCTCCAACAGATCCAGAGTTCAGGCGTACACTGGTAGATCCTGATGCTGGGCTGGCCCCTGCAGATCTAGGTGCCAGATAGGTCTTCATGGACCCAGAACCATGGCATGCCCATGCAACTCAGGCTTCAGGCTCAACCACTCTGACCCTGTAAGACATCAGGCTACCCTGCCTAAGGACTGCGGAAGCAATCTTACCCACAAAACCAACCAAAGGCCCACCAAGAATTTATGGATGAAGTGACTGGTGAAGGGCTTTCACTGCAAAGCCAACTGTAAAAACTGCAAAAGTTGACTACTTCTTCAAATGTGCAGACCCAATGGAAGGTTATAATGATCATGAAAAATTGAATAATCGGGGAAACATGACATCACCAAAGGAACAAAATAAATCACCAATAACTGATCCTAAAGAAATGAAGATCCACAAACTGCCTGGCAAATAATTCAAAATAATCCTCTTAAAAACATTCAGTGGACTACAAGAGAATACAGGTAGAAACTAATAGGAAAGCCCCACAAAAATACATAAAATAATTTGAACAAAAAGATAGAAGCTATTTAAAAAGCAATCAGAAATCCTGCAGCAGAAGAATATAATGACTGAAATAAAAATTATACAGAGAGCTTCTATAGCAAACTCAATCAAGTAGAAGAAGAGTTTAATGAGCTCAAAGACAAGGCATCTGAAATTACTCAAAGGAGCAAAAAAAGAACAATTTAAAAAGTGAAGATAGCGTGTATGACTTATAAGATACCATCATATGAACCATTATGTATGGACCTATGAGGGTCCCAGAAGTAGTGTAGAGAGAGGAAGGAGAGGAAAGCTTATTTAAAATATAATGACAGACAACTTCCCAAATCTGGAGAAGAAAAAGAGCATCCATATCCATGAAGCCCAAATAACCACAAATAAATTAAATAGAGATATTCCCTGAGGCACACTATAATCAATTCTAAAAATTAAAAACAGAATTTTGAAAGGAGAAAAGCAACTTATCACATACAAAGGAACAGTCATAAGACTATCAGAGGATTTCTTAGTAGAAACCTTGCAGACAAGGAGAGAGTGGAATGATATATTCAGAGTCCTGAAAGAGGGAAAACAAACCCTGTAAACTAAGAATATATATGAAGCAAGGCTGTTATTTTGTTGTGCAACTATGATAAAGACTTTTACAGGCAAATAAAAGCTGTGAGTTAATCCGCCATTAGAACTGCCTTATGAGAAATACTAAAAAGATTTTTTTAATTTGAAACAAACGGACACTAACTAAGAGTCACCTTTGCTCCAGTTCCCAACAAGTTCCTCATCTCCATCTGAGGCCACCTCAGCCTGGACCTTATTGTTCATATCAGTATCAGCAATTTTGTTAAGCTATTCAACAAGTCTCTGGCAGTTCCAAGCTTTCCCACATTTTCCTGTCTTCTTTTGAGCCTGCCAAACTGTTCCAACCTTTCTGTTACCCAGTTCCAAAGTTGTTTCCACATTTTTGGGTATCTTTTCAGCAATGCCCTGCTCTACTGGTACCAATTTACTGTATTAGTCTGTTTCCACACTGCTGATAAAGACATACGTGAGACTGGGTAATTTATATGGAAAAAGAGTTTAATGCACTTACAGCTCCACATGGCTAGGGAGGCCTCACAGTCATGGCAGAAGGCAAGGGGGAGCAAGTCATTTCTTACATGGATGGCAGCAGGCAAAACAAGAGTTTGTGCAGGGAATTCCTCTTTTTAAAACCATCAGATCTTGTGAGAATTATTCACTATCACAAGAACAGTGAAAGTTCCAATTACCTCCCACTGGGTTCCTCTCATGACACATGGGAATTGTGGGAGTTACAATTCAAGATGAGATTTGGATGGGGACACAGTCAAACCATATCATACTGTTTACAATTCAAGATGAGATTTGGATGGGGACACAGTCAAACCATATCATACTGTTTTATTGAAATGATGATATATTTCTCTCTGACGTTTCTCTAATCAATGTATAAAATAATATCAAAAATATTTTACTGTTCCTTACTTTGAGTAAGCAATCATGCTCCCTGAAGGTTATCTTATTTTTCACATACTAATAAACAATTTCTTTAACAATTGATTCTAGAAATTTACTAAGTATCAACAGTGAGGTTGTCATTTCCAGTAGTTACTAGTACCTTGATTTTGGAAACTGGAACAGTTCTAATATTTTTTATTTCTTTTAATATAAATGTTCCTAGATGGTATATAAATGTTCTTTCATTAATCTGGACTTGGATACTTGAGCATATTAAAACTACTTTGTCTTTCTCATTACATTCTTACCTCTAATGAACTACTACTGGTTTTTCCCCGTTGTTTGTTTTGCACTTTCCAATATAGGCCTATTCAGACTGTTAGAAAAGATATGTTTGTGCGTATATTTTTTTCTGTAACCTGTTAATATAATGTCATATTTACCAATCAATAGTTTATTATTTCTTCTTCCCATTTATTTTTATTTATGAATGACAATAATAACTAATCTTTAAGAGATTTTACATGTGCCACAAGTTTTTTATGCTTCTTCTTGCTTAATCTTCAAAATGATTTTAAGAGATTGGCATTCTTATTATCCTCATCCTCAGAAGAAGGGAGTGATTATCTTGGAAATATGTTTCCATATACATAGGTCATAGCAGACTAGGGCAATGGCTGTCAAAAAAATTAGTAATAGAACCAGAGGTCAGTTAATTTGTTCTTAATCAGCTGATTTGTGTTCTGGTCTCGAACTAGTCAAAAACTCCATTATTGTCAACTATATATTAAAATTTGCAGTAAACCTAATTTCACAAGATAAACTGTAACAAATACAGCCAGGGAGTGAAAATAATTTGCTCTTGTGGGTGAAAGATTCATTTTATGTAAACTAGCTTGATATTAAATCTTGCAAATAAAAATACAAAGTGGCCTCTTTTAGGAAGACTGAAAGACTTTGAGAAAAACAATAAAACACCTCATTCATCATAGCCTTTTATTTAGAAATAAACCAAAGCTTTTCATTTTAAGAAACATACATTTAAAAGAATGAGTGTAAAGAAGTCACTAAAGGCAAAGTCACATTTGATGACATGATGAGGAAACTGATTGAAAGCATTTTCTGCCTCAAATGGCCTTAGACCTATATAGCTTTTTTATCCCCATGATTTGAAGCTTTCAAGGTATATGCTTTTTTTCTATTTTCTAATCTTTCCAAGACATTTTGGGAAGACTGAACATTTATCAAAAAATACAAAAACTTAGAAATATATATTTTTCCATTTTCTCCTATTTATTTTCAAGGAAGCTAAAGGAGTTTATAGATTTGCCTATTATAAGGAAGCCTGTTATCATGTTTGTTTTCTCTACAGCAAATCCTGATCCACAGAATGGCGAGGCAAGAGAAAATGCATCCTTCTGATCCCTCATGATGACAAAGGACAGACACTTAAACACAGCCAGACCTACCTAAAATGGTGTATGAAGCATTTCGAGGTCAAACCAAAGTTTTCTCCCTAAAATATAATAATTGTTCTTGCTTATCAGTGCCTGGATCATTCACCAATAACTCATTTTTCTACTGTTCAGGAATTTTGTATCTCAGAAGGCAACACTACAACTTGAGAAGCAGCCCATTAGTAACTGTTACGACTCAGCATGAGCTGGTAAATTGCTTATCTCAGCTTATCAAAGAATAGCATATTATCCAAGAAGGATAGATTTTAATAGGGCTGGAAACATTGTGAACTTCAACCACAGCATGGAAAGCAAAAGGAGAAATACGTTATGGATTTGCATGTCTTCACAGGGCAGAATGGGGGATCTTATTTTTTTTTTTTTAGCATATTTTCTTCAGCTGTTAGGGAAATGTCTCCTAGAAAGGACTGAATTTAGCACTGCAAACATTATCAATAGTAACTGGAATTCCATTTCTTTATAAGCATGCCTGCTGTCAACTGGTTGCTATTTGAGGGTTGTTTTTTTCAAACCAAAATTTGAAGATTTTGTTGGTTGATAATACACTTTGAAGTGTTCCAGAGATGTCTTAGTAGCGTTTTTTTTTTTTTTTTTTTTGTATTATGCATCGAACCCCTCCTGGGTTGACATTTAATAGAATCATATTCCATGAGAAAAACTGCTTACTTCAATTTTCCTGTTTGGACAACAGAATCTTAATTATAAAGGTGATACAGTTAATTCAATTTAGTCATCTATCTGAAACTAACCAAGAAAAGGTTTTATAACTAATAATTTTATGAAGACAACAAAAAATGTAATGGTGACTAAATCTACATTATTATACAGTAAAATTGTAAATAATTTTATACAGAAAAGTACATAATTATTATATAGGGTTTGATATCAATTTCTTTTTTTTTTAGATATTGGTGAAACTTCTTTGCCAAGGATTGATTAAAGAAAGTGTTTCTACTTTGATCTGTTTTCAGTTTTCCTTCCTTTAAAAAAAAAAAAAAAAATCCAAGTTCTGTCTTTTATATATGATTTACCCTAATAACTTTGCTGGTGATATTAGTTATGATTTCTTCTTTGATATTATAAATTTCATTAGTTATTAATCTCTGCATCTGAAATTCCTTAAAGCTTTAAATGTAAAATTTTAAAGTTTCATAAATTGTATTTATTTTAAAAATAAATTTAGTTATTCCCTTTAGCATAAAAGTGACACATATATAACATAAAAATTTAGATAAGAAAATAACTATCCATTAGGCTACTAAACTGTATATTTCCTTTCTGATTTTTAATGCATCTTTATGTACATAAAAATTTTAAGTCACTGTATATCTGTTTTGTGCCCTTTATCTTTCACACCAGAGAATGAGCAAGGCAGGGTAAAATTTTATTGAGTGACAGAAAAGTTCTCGACAGTGACAGGCGACCTGAAATCGGTAGCTCTCTGTGTGACTGAGGCCAGGGTTATTATGAGCTTGTAATGGGGGCATTCATGCTGATTGGTCCGTGGGTGGTCTTGGAAAAAGCACCATTCAGTTGGTTACAAGGCACCATCCAGAAGGAACCAATTCAGAGAGAGAGAGCAGGTAAGAGAGAGAGAGGTAAGACAGGATAGAAGTACTCACTCCAGGAATGGGCTCTGTCTGGAACTGGAAGCTCAGTCCTCAGGTTGAAGGTTGAAGGTTGAGCCCTACCAGGGACCCACCCTTGTCTGCCTTGGAATTTGTCTATCTCCTGTCATTATCACCATGACTAAGTACTGGGTACCCCTCTTATAGATCACAAATATTAACTTGGGTATTCCAGAAATGTCTTGGGAAACGTGATTCTTTTCCTGTATCCCAAGTTCTTAATGAGTGACATCTGCCTCATTCCTCCGTGTTCTCACTGACTATGTTTTCTGCCTGGAATCTCATGTCTGCCTAGTAGCCTTCACCACAAATGGCATTTTTCACTCCTGACCCCCGATCCATCTGTTATTACTCTCTGATAATGATTAGCCAGCCACCTGGAGTGATCTTACCACCTGGACTTTTTGAGTTTCACCTGTCATAACTGTACTTGTGTAACCAGTTTGACTTTCATCTCCATTGATTCCTGCATTACTATTTCTTGAATGTCTTTGCTTCTGGTTTCCTTGGTTCCTTCCCTAGGATAACTAGACTCTATCCTTGTTGCTGTGTTTAGAATTCCCCTTTTCTTGCATTCCTTCTAGTGCCTCTCACCAGTCTTTGGTGCAGAAATCAGTCTTTGGTGCAAAAATCTATTATATTGCTGGATTTCATCTTCAATTTCTTCAATGTTCCTAATTTAAATGACAGCGCTAATACTTGATTGTTCTGACTACTGAAAGTCGATTTCTTTCAAAGGCATTTTTGTGTTTGTTTACTTTTGAGTAGTGAATCATGAACATTCATACTCACTGACTAATTTAGCAAGACAATTCAATTTATTATTATCACCAGTTCTACTGATTCTGTAGGGTAATGGTGTTTTCTGACTTAAGTGATTAAAATGTTTTTCACTTCAAAAGCTTTTAGAAACATTTGTTTACTGTTACTTAAAAGACTAATTGTAATGCTGGGCTATACATTTGCTGATTCTTCAGATATTTTTTCTTCAGGGTAGTTGATTTTGTTATCTCTGAGCATTCTCATGATTGCAGTTAAAGTGAAAGCAGTGTTATAAAATATACATTATTTTTGTAAACTGAGATGATAGCTCTCAATCTTACCAAATACAAATTTTGAAAGCCATAACATTTTTTAATCTACTTACATTTATAGGACTATAATTTTCAGACAAACATATGTCTATGTTATTCACATAACTATTATCTTTGTCAATACATAAATGAATAGCAAAAGATAAAAGGTCTGATTTTTGTATCTAGTTATCAGAATTCAGTTAGGCTTAATAGTCTTTATCAGGAATAGCATAAAAGCCTGTAAGATGGTAATTTATTTAGGTTTGCATAGATGTGATAGAAACACAAAATGACAGTAGCTCAAACATGGTGAAGGTTTATTTCTCATGAAAGTATGAATTTAGGTAATTCAAGGCTGTTATGGTAATCTACAGATTTATTTGGTGATGTGGTCTCTGTCCTAAAGTTTCAAAGTAGAGAGAGCTCCAAGAATTCCTCTTTCAAACAGCAAGATAAAGAAAATAGGGTCATCAGGGGCACAAACCTGCAGTTTAAGGACATGATCAAAACATTTTATACATCACTTCCATTTACATTTTCTTAGTGACAGCTTAGTCATGCAACCACACCTATTTGCAAGGGAGGATAGGAAATGAAGTCTTTGTTCTGGGTAGCCATGTGCCCAGGAATAGCCATCAGTCTATGATAGAGTTGAAATGTGCTTTTATATAATATATTCTATATGAATGTGAATTTTATTGCAATGAAGTTCTTTAAGACATTGGTACCCAAACATTTCTTCCAACCAAAAGTGAAATCCAACATATAGAGAAAGCTGAGCTACCTGATTAAAATGGTGGGTATAGGAATGTTACCTGTATCATGCATCTGCCTCTACTCCCAATTAATCCAGTCTCACAAAGGAGCTTGGGGTTCCTAGGCATTCATGGATCAGCATGTAAAACCTTCCTTTATAGTTTTAAATAGGTATTGATGTGTAATAAGGAACATATTTTTGACCACTGTTAAAAAATCAACAGATATTGTTAAGAGGAAATAAAATAATTTTATTGAGAGCAAGAAACAACCTGAGATAAGGTTCCTTCAACTTTTGGTTAAATAACTTAGTTTTCAAATGATATCTATATGGTGATACCTGGGAGAGGCACGTAATACATTTTATAAACAAATGCTCACAATATTATTTCTGAATCACAAAGCCACTGTTAATTTACATTCATCAAATTGCTAAGCAATAGTATTGTATTATAAGTTAGAAATAACCAGATATTTTAAAAGCTTAACTAATTACTTTTCTATATCAGTACCTGTGTCTGACTTTGGAATGTGTGTGGTTTTTTTAAATTTTATCCTTAAAATAAGTCTGCAAGCATGCCAGGTAAATGAGATTTTGTTAAGGCTAACTTCAAATCTTCAAATGCAATAAAGGAAGCCTTGCTTTTAAGGATTTTTATAAGAAGTTTTATTTTAAGAAAGCAGCCTGATTCTGTGCTTTGATCTACGTCAACAGAGGATCATAGAGTTTTGGAACTGCATGCTGGAAAAGGACTTGAAGGATTAGGTCCAATCACCCATCCAATGTTTAAAAATATTTTCATACTAAAAGGCCCAAGCTATTAATGAACTACATCAGAGTGGGACTTCATTTAAAGGACACATATATTATCACTAATAATGTGATTTTGCATTTTCTGTTTCTGCATTACGTTTTTGAAAGATCACAATTATTATTATTTCCTTCAATATAGGCACAGAAATGACTTGATAAAGCAAATGTTAAGTTATTAAACCTGCTTATGTTTATTGTGAAAAAAGTGACTGTTAATTGTTTAATAGCAGCCTGGGGGAAATTAGTTGGAGATACATTCAATTTTGACTTGTAGGCACATGAAAGGTAATCTCTAGAAATGTCTGTAGAAAATGTGGAAACAAACACTGAAAAATTATTAGTACTTTTATTTCTGGAGCCCCTTTTCATTAAGTCTATTAGAAACTTTTCCAGCAAATAAATCATCTGAACAGTGTTATGACTAGATGTGTACAGCATAGCACCGAATTGTGATATTAAACCAACCTGGGAGAGAGAGAGTTTATATTACCTTTCTATTACCACTGTTACAACTTACTGCAAACTTGGTGGCTTAAAACAATTTAAATTTATTCTCTTACAGTTTTGGCGATCTGAATTCCAAAATTATCTTACTGGCTTAAAGTCAAGGTGTGAGGAGGGACATGCTCCCTCTGGAGGTTCTAGGAAAGAATTCATTTCCAAAGGTTTCCCCTTTCATCAGCTTGTGACCCCCATTCTACATCTTTAAAGTCAGATACATCAGGTGCAGTTCTGCCCACACCATATTCATTTTACCTTCTCGTCTGTCTCCTTCCTCCACATGTAAGGACCCGTGTTAACTTTGTGAGCACCTGGACAATCCATGCTATCTCTCTGTTTTAAGACTACTTGATTAGCAACCTTCATTCAACCTGCAATTTAATTATCCTTGTAATCTGCCATGTAGCCTTACATATCCACAGGTTCTGAGGATTAGGGTATGGAATCTTTCAGGGGATGTTATTCTGTCTATCTTAAGGTTCTAGGGCAATATTTCAAAAACCTTGCTCAAGAATTTTACAGAGTTCTTAATCATATTATACATAGAGCTGAAATTTGAAGGAAGGAATAGTTTTTTTTCTGATTAGAATAAAGAAGACAAAGCATTAAGTTGCCTTCTCAATATGACTGCTTACCCAACACAAAATACATTTTCTTCTCACTTGTTTCCCTACTTATAAAAACATCAATAGCACAGAGCAATAAAGTCAAATAAAAATCTCACTATGCTAGAGTATTTGTAAAGAATTAGCAATAAAAATCTAGGCAGCAAATTTACTTGTTACAATTACTAAAGAATATAAATTCTTGGGGCAAGAAATTCGTGCGAGCAAGATGGCGGAATAGGAACAGATCCAGCCTCCAGCTCCCAGCACGAGCGACACAGAAGATGGGTGATTTCTGTATTTTCAACTGAGGTACCGGGTTCATCTGACTGGGGAGCGCCGAACAATTGGTGCTGGTCAGCAAATGCAGCCCTAACAGTGAGAGCTGAAGCAGGGCAAGGCATCGCCTCATCTGGGAAGCACAAGGGGGAATGGAATACCTTTAGAAACTGAGACACACAACACCTGGAAAATCGGGTAACTCCCACCCTAATACTGCGCTTTACCAAGGGTCTTAGCAAATGGCACACCAGGAGATTATGTCCCACACCTGGCCGGGAGGGTCCCACGCCCATGGAGCCTCCCTCACTGCTAGCACAGCAGTCTGAGATCTAACTGCAAGGCAGCAGCTTGGCTGGGGGAGGGGCGCCCCCCCATTGCTGAGGCTTAAGTAGGTAAACAAAGCCACCAGGAAGC
>NC_045443.1:33968205-34055841 GCF_002776525.5 Piliocolobus tephrosceles | reverse complement strand
TGTGAAATGGTATCTCATTGTGGTTTTGATTTGCATTTCTCTGATGGTCAGTGATGCTGAGCATTGTTTCATGTGCTTGTTGGCTGCATAAATGTCTTCTCTGAGAAGGGTCTGTTCATATCCTTTGCCCACTTTTTGATGGGGTCTGTTTTTTTCTTATAAATTTGTTTGAGTTCTTTGTAGATTCTGGATATTAGCCCTTTGTCAGATGAGTAAATTGCAAAAATTTTCTCCCATTCTGTAAGTTGCCTATTTTACACTGCTGATAGTTTCTTTTGCTAAGTTACCCCCAAATTCCTGAGTATAAACTGAAAATATAAAACCATAGTATATAATTATTTCTTAAATAGCTATATATAAACATCTTGGCAAAATGTATATAACCATGCAGTTCCTGCTTGATACAGTATGTAGTGGTTTATTTATTTATTTTTGAGATGGAGTTTCTCTCTTGTCACCCAGGCTGGAGTGCATGGTTATATACATTTTGCCAAGATGTTTATACATAGCTATTTATGAAATAATTATATATTATTGTTTTATATTTTCAGTTTATACTCAGGAATTTTGGGGTAACTTAGTATAACTAACATCCAGTTTCATCTTGTGTAACTGAATTTTTATACCCATTGAATAACTCCCTACTTCTTCCTCTCCCTGTGCCTTGCTAACCACCATTCTAATCTCTGCTTTTGTGACTCTATTTTAGATATCTCGTATATAGATTTTGATAACTTTCTAGCATTACCAAATTACAGACATTTAGTTTATTTCCCATGATTTTGCTATTATAAGTAACAGTGGTGAACAACTTGCTGTGAAAATCTTTGGGAGATATTTTAGATTATCTTCTTGGAATAAATTCCAAAATATGTGAGTGGGTCAAGAGAGAAAGACATTTTTTATACTTTGGAAAAATATAATCCATTTTATTCTAACTTTCAGTTTGGGTTGCATCTATGCAAACCTAACTTTTATTTTTCTTTTTTGCTTCATGGCAAAGGTGACAACATTGTGGTAGTGAAATAAATTTTTCTTCATACTTTCCCAGGAGACATTTTGATTTCCTGTTAAAGCTGAGACCTATGGTAGAGCAGCAGGGTGGCTGGATTCCTCCTGCCATGGGCAGCTGGTTTTTTCACTGCTGATTTTATCCATGAGCCTTCTCAGAATTAGCTGCTTTCAAATTTTGTTTCTAAGAAAGTTAGGGTGGCCCTTGTTGAGGAGTAATGGGAGGGAAGCCTAATGACTGAAATCAATTTAAACAAAAAGTAAGCCTGCAGTGCTTTAAATGAAAGGGAGAGATTGACGCATTGTAGAAAATGGCTGAAGCTAAGGAAAGCAAATTTTAGGGGGTATTAAAAGAAGCAAACAGACTAAAATTAGACTAATGTGTTGATGCCAAAAGGAAGTAGATAATTGCCTCAGTACAAAATAAATAATATTTGTGGATGTCAGAAATTAGAATGAGTCATCTTGGGAGAAAAGACATTCCTTTTTGTTTAATGGAGATTTTTAGAGAGGATATGGAGACCACTTATGACAGAGTTTTAAGGCCTACCATGATATCCTCTAGCACTCTTCCAAAACTGTAATTTTGTGAAATAAAGTCACTAGTCAAGAGGAGATGTTGTGGATGTAATTGTCTCTTAAACTTCTTCATCTGTCTGGGTGTTTTAACATTATTGTCTTGTCCCTCTGTGGGTATTAATGAGAAGGCACTTGAGATAAAATGAAGAGCTGAACTGCTTTAAAAACTTTATCCGGCTGTGAGGAGCAGCTTAAAGAGCTACATAAGTAAAAGGAAAATAGGCTACTCCATGGATTTAATCAGGTTGAATGAATAATTACAAGATGAGGCTTGATTTGTACTCAAGGGATTCTTTCTTCTGCTAAACAAATCGCTACATTACTTTGTTAATTACACATCTTTTTATTAATTGACCAAGTTAAATGTTAAAATTCAAGCAAATGAAAGTCTATAGTGCTTGTATAAGCAGCAATTATACTAAAATTGGAATGATACAGAGAAGAAGAGTATGGCCTCCTGCAAAAGGATTTCACACAAATCTGTGAAATGTTCCATACTTTTAGATCCTGGACAGTGCCTAGGTCCTGTGAAAACATCCAGAAAAGAAGTTTACTGACTATACTTACTCTACACCACGGTTAGAGAAACACCCAAAGAGATGAGAAAGAACCAACACAAGAACATTGGCAACTCAAATCTCCATTGTCTTATGTCATCCAACTGACCACACTACTTCTCAAACAGGGCTTCTTAACAGGGCTGAGATGGCTGAAATGATTGAAATAGAATTCACAATATGGATAGGAATGAAGATCGTCAGATTCAGGAGCATGACAAAACCCAATCCAAGGAAACTAAGAATATAATAAAATGATACAGGAGCTGACTGATGAAATAGCCAGTATAAGAGAAAACCTAACTGTCCTAGTA
Organism: Piliocolobus tephrosceles; assembly: GCF_002776525.5. Taxonomy (NCBI): domain Eukaryota; kingdom Metazoa; phylum Chordata; class Mammalia; order Primates; family Cercopithecidae; genus Piliocolobus; species Piliocolobus tephrosceles. The sequence goes on along the minus strand of NC_045443.1, from coordinate 34,053,380 downwards.
TTGCTGAAAAAACACACTACAAGTATTTCACAATGCAATCACAAATATTAATAGCAAAATAGACCAAGCTGAGGAAATAATCTCAGAGCTTGAAAACTAGTACTGTGAAATAATACAATCAGGCAAAAATAAAGTGAAAGAATAAAAATGAATGAATAAAATATCTGATAAGTATGGAATTATGTAAGAAGGGCAAATATATGAACCAGTGGCATCCCTGAAAAAGATGGGGAGAAAGCAAGCAACTTGAAACATATATTTTAGGATATTGTCCATGATAACTTCCCCAACCTCTCTATAGTGGTCATTATTCAAATTCAAGAAATACAGAGAATCCCTGAAAGATTCTACACAAGATCACCCCCAAGACATACAATTATCCGATTTTCCAAAGTTGAAATGAAAGAAAGAATGTTAAAGGCAGCTAGACAGAAAGGGCAGATCACTTACAAGTAGATTTCCATCAAATGAACAGTGGACCTTTCAGCAGGAACCCTACAAGCCAGAAGAAATGGGGGCAGGGGAGGGGGGGTGCTACATTCAACATTCTTAGAGAAAAAAAAAAAAAAAACTCCAATCAGAAATTTCATATCCAGCCAAACTAAGCTTCCTAAGTGAAGGAATGATAAGATCCTTTTCAGACAGGCAAATGCTAAAGGAATTTATTACCACCAGACCTATCTTACAAGAGTTTTTGAAAGAGGCACTAAATATTCAAAGAAAAGACAATTGCCAGACAAAAAAAAAAAAAAAAAAAACCACACATACTTAAGTACACAGACCAGTGACACTATAAAACAACCATATAAACAAACCTGCATAATAACCAGCTAACAACAAAATCATAGGATAAAATCCACACCAAACTAACCTTGAATGTAAGTGGGCTAAATGCCCCAATTAAAAGGCACGGAGTGGTAAGCTGGATAAAAAAGCAAGACCCAATGGTATGCTGTCTTCAAGAGACCCATCTCACATGCAATGACACCTATAGACTCAAAAGGAAAAACAGATGGAGGAAAATTTATCAAGCAAATGGAAATCAGAAAAAAAGCAGAAGTAGCAATCCTAATTTCAGACAAAACAGACTTTAAACCAACAAAGATCAAAAAAAGACATGAAAGGGCATTACATAATGGTAAAAAGTTCAATTGATCAAGAAGACCTAACTATCTTAGGTTAGGTCTTAAGTATATCTCAAGTATATCTTGAGTATACATGCACCCAACACAGGAGCGACCAGATGCATAAAGCAAGTTCGTAGAGGCCTACAAAAAGAATTAGACTACCACACAAAAATAGTGGGAAACTTCAACACACCACTGAAAGTATTAGACAGATCATTGAATCAGAAAATTAACAAAGATATTCAGGACTTCAACTCAACACTGGAACAAATGGATCTAACAGACATTTACAAAAATCTCCACCCCCAAACAACAGAATATACCTTCTTCTTATTGCCACATGGCACATACTCTAAAACTGACCATGTGATTGATCATAAAACAATGCTCAGAAAACGCATAAAACCCCACAAAATTATATCAATCACACTTTCAGACCACAGTCCAAAAAAAAAGAAAACATAGAAATCAAGACTAAGAAAATGACCCCAAACCATACAATTAGATAGAAATTAACAACCTGCTCCTGAATAACTTTTGGGAAATAATGAAATTAAGGCAGAAATCAAGAAGTTATTTGAAACTAATGAAGACAAAGATACAATGTATCAGAACCACTGGAACACAAATAAGGCAGTGTTAAGAGGGAAATTTATAGCACTAAATGCCCACATCAAAAAGTTAGGAAGATCTCCAATTAATGACCTAACATCACAACTAAAAGAACTAGAGAAGCAAGATCAAACCAACCACAAAGCTAGCAGAGGACAGAAAAGAAACAAAATCAGAGTTGAACTGAAGATGATTGAGACACAAAAAAACATTCAAAAGATCAGCAAAACTAGAAGTTGGTGTTTTGAAAATATTAATAATGTGGGGTTGGTGTTTCCAAGATGGCTGAATAGGAACAGATCCAGTCTACAGCTCCCAGCAAGATCAATGCAGAAGATGGGTGATTTCTGCATTGCCAACTGAGGTACCTGGTTCATCTCATTGGCACTGGTTGGACACTGGGTGCAGTCCATGGAGGGCAAGCCGAAGCAGGGCATGGAATCACCTTGCCTGGGAAGTGCAAGGGCTAGGATTTCCCTTTCCTAGCCAAGGGAAGCCATGAGTGACTGTACCTGGAGGAACAGTGCACTCTTACCCAAATACTCCCATGGTTTTTGCAACTGGCAGACCAGGAGATTCCCTCCCGTGCCTGGCTCAGCAGGTCCCATGCCCATGGAGCCTTGCTCACTGCTAGCGCAGCAGTCTGAGTTCAACCTGGGAAGCTGGACCTTGGCAGGAGGAGCAGTGTCCACCATTGCTGAGGCTTGTATAGGCCGTTCTATGCTTGCAGTGTAAACGAAGTGGCAGGGAAGCTTGAACTTGGTGGAGCCCACTGCAGCTCAGCAAGGCCTACTGCCTCTCTAGATTTCACTTCTGGGGGCAGGGCATATCTGAACAAAAGGCAGCAGACAGCCTCTGTAGACGTCAACATCCCTGTTTGACAGTTCTGAAGAGAGCAGTGGTTCTCTCAGCATGGCATTTGAACTCCGATAACAGACAGCCGGCCCCTTCAAGTGGGTCACTGACCCCCATGTAGCCTGACTGGGAGACACCTCACAGTAGGGGCCGACAGACACCTTATGTAAGCAGGTGCTCCTCTGGTATGAAGCTTCCAGAGGAAGGACCAGGCAGCAATATTTGCTGTTCTGCAGCCTCCACTGGTGATACCCAGGCAAACAGGATTTGGAGTGGACCTCTGGCAAACTCCAACAGATCTGCAGCTGAGAGGTTTGTCTGTTAGAAGGAAAACTAGCAAACAAAGCAATAGCATCAACATCAACAAAAAGGACATCCACACCAAAACCCCATCTGTAGGTCACCAACATCAAAGACCAAAGGTAGATAAAACCACAAAGATGGGTAGAAACCAGAGCAGAAAGGCTGAAAATTCCAAAAATCAGAACATCTCTTCTCCTCCAAAAGAACACAACTTCTCACCAGCAAGGGAACAAAACTGAACAGAGAATGAGTTTGATGAGTTGACAGAAGTAGGCTTCAGAAGGTTGGTAATAACAAACTTCTCCAAGCTAAAAGAGCATTTTCTGACCCATTGCAAGGAAGCTAAAAACCTTGAAAAAAGGTTAAGACGAATGGCTAACTAGAAACACCAGTGTAGAGAAAAGCTTAAATGACCTGATGGAGCTGAAAACCACAGAATGAGAACTTCGTGAAGCATACACAAGCTTCAATAGCCCATTAGATCAAGCAGAAGAAAGGATATCAGTGATTGAAGATCAAATTAATGAAATAAAGTGAGAAACAAGATTAGAGAAAAGAGAGTGAAAAGAAATGAACCAAATCTCCAAGAAATATGGAACTAGGTGAAAAGACCAAATCTATGTTTGATTCGTGTACCTGAAAGCGACGGGGAGAATGGAACCAAGTTAGAAAACACTCTTCAAGATATTATCCAGGAGAACTTCCCCAACCTAGCAAGGCAGGCCAACATCCAAATTCAGGAAATACAGAGAACATCACAAAGATACTCCTCGAGAAGGGCAACCCCAAGACACATAATTGTCAGATTCAACAAGGTTGAAATGAAGGAAAAAAAAGGTTAAGGGCAGCCAGAGAGAAAGGTAGGGTTACCCACAAAGGGAAGCCTATCAGACTAACAGCAGATCTCTTGGCTGAAACCCTACAAGCCAGAAGAGAGTGGGGGCCAATATTCAACATTCTTAAAGAGAAGAATTTTCAACCCAGAATTTCATATCCAGTCAAACTAAACTTCATAAGTGAAGGAGAAATAAAATCCTTTACAGAGAAGCAAATACTGAGAGATTCTGTCACCACCAGGCCTGCCTTACAAGATCTCCTGAAGGAAGCACTAAACGTGGAAGGGAACAACTGGTACCAGCCACTGCAAAAACATGCAAAAGTGTAAAGACCATTGACACTATGAAGAAACTGCATCAATTAATGGGTGAAATAACCAACTAGCATCATAATGACACGATCAAATTCATACATAAAAATATTAACTTTAAATGTATAGGGGCTAAATGCCCCAATTAAAAGACACATACTGGCAAACTGGATAGTCAAGACTCATCGGTGTGCTGTATTCAGGAGACCCATCTCACGAGCAAAGACACACATAGGCTCAAAATAAAGAGATGGAAGAAGATCTACATAGCAAATGGAAAGCACACACACAAAAAAAGCAGGGGATGTAATCCTGGTCTCTGATAAAACAGACTTTAAACCAACAAAGATCAAAAGAGACAATGAAAGCCATTACATAATGGTAAAGGGATCACTGCAACAAGAAGATCTAACTATCCTAAATATATGTGCACCCAATACAAGAGCACCCAGATTCATAAAGCAAGTTCTTAGAGACCTACAAAGAGACTTAGACTCCCACACAATAATAATGGGAGACTTTAACACTCCATTGTCAATATTAGACAGATCAATGAGAGAGACAATTATTAAGAATATCCAGGACTTGAACTCCATTGTGGATCAAGTGGACCTAATAGACATCTACAGAACTCTCCACCCCAAATCAACAGAATATACGTTATTCTCAGCACCACATTGCACTTATTCTAAAATTGACCACATCATTGGAATTGATACACTACTCAGCAAATGTAAAAGAACAGAAATAACAACAAACTATCTCGCAGACCACAGTGCTATCAAATTAGAACTCAGGATTAAGAAACTCACTCAAAACCGCAGAACTACATGGAAACGGAACAACATGCCTCCTACTGGGGAAATAACAAAATGAAGGCAGAAAAAAAGATGTTCTTTGAAACAAATGGGAACAAAGATACAATGTACCAGAATCTCTGGGACACATTTAAAGCAGTGTGTAGAGGGAAATTTATAGTACTAAGTGCCCACAAGAGAAAGCAAGAAAGATCTAAAATCAATACCCTAACATCACAATTAAAAGAACTAGAGAAGCAAGAGAAAACAAATTCAAAATCTAGCAGAAGACAAGAAATAATTAGGATCAGAGCAGAACTGAAGGAGATAGAGACACAAAACACCCTTCAAAAAATCAATGAATCCAAGAGCTGGTTTTTTGGAAAGATCAAGAAAATAGAGAGACCACTAGCAAGACTAATAAAGAAGAAAAGAGAGAAGAATCAAATAGACACGATAAAAAATGATAAAGGGGATATCACAAACAATCCCACAGAAATACAAACTACCATCAGAGAATACTGTAAACACCTCTATGCAAATAAACTAGAAAATCTAGAAGAAATGGATACATTCCTGGACACATGTACCCTCCCAAGACTAAACCAGGAAGAAGTTGAATCTCTGATAGACCAATAACAGGTTCTGAAATTGAGGCAATAATTAATAGCCTACCTAGCAAGAAAAGTCCAGGACCAGATGGATTTGCAGCCGAATTCTACCAGAGGAACAAAGAGGAGCTGGTACCATGCCTTCTGAAACTATTCCAATCAATAGAAAAAGAGGGTATCCTCCTTAAGTCATTTTATGAGGCCAGCATCATCCTGATACCAAAGCCTGACAGAGAGACAACAACAACAACAAAAAAAAGAGAATGTTAGGCCAATATCCCTGATGAACATCGATGCAAAAATCCTCAATAAAATACTGGCAAACCAAATCCAGCAGCACATCAAAAAGCTTATCCAACACCATCATGTCGGCTTCATCCATGGGATGCAAGGCTGGTTCAACATATGCAAATCAATAAATATAACCCATCACATAAACAGAACCAACGACAAAAACCACATGATTATCTCAAGAGAAGCAGAAAAGGCCTTTGACAAAATTCAACAGCGCTTCATGCTAAATATTCTCTATAAACTAGGTATTGATGGAATGTATCTCAAAATAATAAGAGCTATTTATGACAAATCCACAGTCAATATCATGCTAAATGGGCAAAAACTGGAAGCATTCCCTTTGAAAACTGGCATAAGACAAGGATGCCATCTCTCACCACTGCTATTCAACGTAGTATGGGAAGGACATACTATCAGGACAATCAGGCAAGAGAAAGAAAATAAAGGGTATTCAATTAGGAAAAGAGGAAGTCAAATTGTCTCTGTTTGCAGATGACATGATTGTATATTTAGAAAACCCCATTGTTTCAGCCCAAAATCTCCTTAAGCTGATAAGCAACTTCAGTAAAGTCTCAAGATACAAAATCAATGTGCAAAAATCACAAGCATTCCTATACACAAATAACAGAGAGCCAAATCATGAGTGAACTCCCATTCACAATTACTACATAGAGAATAAAATACCTAGGAACACAACTTACAAGGGATGTGAAGGACCTCTTCAAGGAGAACTACAAATGACTACTCAATGAAATAAAAGAGGACACAAACAAATGGAAGAACATTCCATGCTCATTGATAGGAAGAATCAATATCATGAAAATGGCCATACTGCCCAAGTTAATTTACAGATTCAATGCTATCCCCATCAAGCTACCAATGACTTTCTTCACAGAATTGGGGGAAAAAAAAAAAAAAAAAAAAACTCCTTGAAATTTCATATGGAAGCAAAAAAGAGCGCGTATAGCCAAGACAATCCTAAACAAAAAGAACAAAGCTGGAAGCATCACGCTACCTGACTTCAAACGATACTACAAGGCTACAGTAACCAAAACAGCATGGTACTGGTACCAAAACAGATATATAGACCAACGGAACAGAACAGAGGGCTCAGGAATAATACCATACATCTACAACCATCTGATCGTTGACAAACCTGACAAAAACAAGCAAAGGGGGAAAGGATTCCCTATTTAATAGTCTTGGGAAAATTGGCTAGTCATAGGTAGAAAGCTGAAACTAGGTCCCTTCCTTACACTTTATATAAAACTAACCCAAGATGGATTAAAGTCTTAAATGTAAAACCTAAAAACATCAAAATCCTAGAAGAAAACCTAGGCAATACCATTTAAGACATAGGCATGGGCAAAGACTTCATGACTAAAACACCAAAAGCAATGGCACATAGATGAAGCTAGAGGCCATTTTCCTTAGTAAATGAACACAGGAACAGAAACCAAATATCACATGTTCTCACTTACAAATGGGAGCTAAATAATGACATAGTGACACAAAAAAGGGGAACAACAGACACTGGGACCTACTTGAGGGTGGAGGATGGGAGGAAGGAGAGAATCAGAAAGAAAAACTATCTGGTACTAAACTTAGTACATGGGTGATGAACTAATCTGTACACCAAAGCCCCATGACACAAGTTTAGCTATATAACCTGAACATGTACTCCTGCATCTAAAATAAAAGTTAAAATTCTTTCACTAAAAAAAGTCTATGTGCAATTTTCAGCACCTATGAGTAATAATAATAATTAGATGGAATATTTTCTTTCTCAAATGTCATATGAGAAACAAACAAAGGAAAGGAAACAAATTTTCTTTTAAACATCATGATGTGTTAGAAAGAGCCCTGAATCTGGAGGCAGCATATGTAATAACCTATATGCCTAGTGAGAGAAGGCAAATCATAATATAAAACACAGGCCCAATTTTCTTATATCTAAAATAGTGATAAAAATACCTGCTTCACGCAGGTATTTCTACACATGGAGAAGTGTTTTGAGGATTAAGCAATACATGTGAAACTATATGGTAACTATGAAGTCACAGCAGAAATATAATGACAATGAAATAAAAATAAGATAATCTCTTAAATCTTCCCACAACCAAAAACACAATATTCTATATTTTCTCAGAACATTTCTTATTCTTCTGAAGTGTTATTCAATTTGGTATTTGGCAACATAGGACCATTTACAAATTAACAAATATTACTGCTAAGTAAAAAAATCAGAAAGTAGATAAACAATAAGAAAATAAAAATCACAGACAACACAACTAAGCAGACATAAAGCTATTAATATTTTTATATGTATATGTTTTTTCAGAAATATGTTCTATTTTAACGTTTTTATTAAACCATGAATTATAAACACCTTTCCTTTTGACAATGTATCCTTCTATAACCTCATTTAATAGTTGTACAGTATTTCCTTGAATAGACAGATATTTATAACATATGATTTATGTTATAAAATATAATTACTTTTGCAATTTTTCACAATAATAAATAACACTGTGATGGGCATTCTTATTTAAATTTTTTTTTTTTTTTTTTTTTTTTTTTTTTTTTTTTTTTTTTTTTTTTGAGACGGAGTCTTGCTCTGTCGCCCAGGCTAGAGTGCAGTGGCCGGATCTCAGCTCACCGCAACCTCTGCCTCCTGGGTTCACGCCATTCTCCTGCCTCAGCCTCCCGAGTGTTATATCCATTTAAAATTTTTTTATAGAATTAAATCATGTCCTTTGCAGTAACATAGATGGAGCTGCGGGCATTATCCTAAGTGAAGTAACACAAGAAGAGAATACCAAATACTGCATGTTCTCACTTTTAAATGGAAGCTAAATATTGAATACATATGGGTACAAAGAAGGGAACAACGGCATCAGGGGTTACTTGAATGTGGAGGGTGGAAGGACACTGAGGGCTGAAAAACTGCCTATCAGGTACTATGTTTCTGGGTGAAAAAATCTGTGCACCAAACCCCTGCAACATGGAATTTACCTATGTAACAAACCTGCACATGTACCCCAAAACCTAAAATTAAAGTTAAAAAAGTTTAAAAAACACACCAGAATAACCCAAATGGAAGTGAATAAAATTATTTTCTACATGTAATTCATTAATATAATCAGATACCTTTTGATTTTCAAATATTTATATGTATAATTTTATATACATATATGGATAATCATCATTGTACTACATATATTGTTCTTTGGTCTGTGATTTTGCAGTTAACATATATTGTGAACACATTTAAACATCTGTACTCAGAAATTCTTCACCCTTTGAAATGAATCCAGTGTTCTGTTATTTGGGCATGTCATAATTTATGTAATAAAGCCTTTATGGGTGGATGTTCAGATTGTTTTCTTTTCTCTTTTTGTTCTTACTTTCTACACTCACATCAGTATTTTTTTTGCATTCGTGCTTTCAAACTTTTTTGTCAAGAGCATTTTTTCCTCTTAAAAGTTATTATTAAGAAAAAAAAAAAAAACTGCCCTTTTGTGGATGTGAATACAATGACTGCCAATATAGTTTGATGCCAACGACTTAATTACTGATTAAGATGTCATCAATTCTATCTATTACATGCATCATTGCTTTTTACCATTAGTGCAAGTGTCAACACAGAACAAAAGGCAAATGACATCTTAGTATTCTCACGAAAATAGTTTTCACCTCACCTATTCCCCATAGAACTCTTTGGGACCTCCAGGAGTCCTGTGATCACACTGAGAAACACTAGTTTGGATAAAATAAATAGAGATGGCACTGTTGAATTAAATGATATATTTTCAGATTGAGGGGAAATTTTTATGACCAGATTGTTTACGGGGTACTAGCTATGTAAGAATTAAAGGACTTTAATACATTTATTTGAAGACAACTTCTAGAACACTTGGCTTACTATGGCGAACATAAAGTAGAACCTTCATAGAATTTCCAGCGGAAAAAAACACCTGAGTTTGTTTTTTGCTAAGCTTCTCAGAAAAAGGAAGTTAAACACAAAGCTATTGTTCATCCCTCACTAAAGCATTATACCATTTCTTCCTCTAAAACTTTATTTCATGCCCATAAGTTTATACTTCTTAATATAGAAATCAAGACCCTCCACAACCTTACTTTAACACACCTTTCCACACATACATCTTGGTTTCTTGTGCACATTCCTTTGTAGTAAGCAAATGGAAAACAAAGAAAAGCAGGGGTTGCAATCCTAGTCTCAACACAACAGACTTTAAGCCTACAAAGATCAAAACAGACAAAGAAGGGTATTACATACTGCTGAAGGGACCAGTTCAACAAGAAGAGCTAACTATCCTAATGTACCCAATACAGGAGCACCCAGACTCTTTTTTTTTTTTTTTTTTTTTTTTTTTTAATTGAGGAACAGAAAATGTTGCAGGAGAGGTGGCAATAAAGGTTGTCTTGTACTATTTTCTAGTTGTTATGTATATCATTCTTATTTTCTCTAAAAAATATTTTCACTGTGGTAGAGGCTATGACAAAAGCTCCACAGATAAAATGGAATTGTTCTGGGTGGTAAAGAGCAGAGAGAATTTGTATAGGTCAAAGATGGAAGAGGGAATGTCAGACTGAGATCACAAAGCAACCAACAAGTAGGAAAGGGTGGCACACATAGAAAAGCTGGTAAGATTTCTGTTCAGGTGGCACAAAGGAATGTGCAAAAGAAAGGCATAATGATAGCTAGATCATAAGTGATAATTAAAAAGCTTTTAAAAACACTTGTCTTTTGTACTGTCATGCACAAGATCTAATGTTCTTGCGTTCTTGGCTTGAATGTGTATGTGAATGTATGCAATTTAAAGCAATGTACACTGCAAATGTTTATAATCAAAAGAATAATTTAATAACCAGAAAAAAAGACAACGGTATAAGTGTTTCAGCAACATCTAATATTTCTTAGGTTCCCAATGCTTATTATGTTAACATTTTTTTTCAGTTGAGGTATGTGACATAGTATGTCCTTTAGAGGGTGGAAATTAACTCTGGGTTTTGAATAAAGTGAGGATTACTTATTCTGGCTCCTTCTACATCCTTATCCCTTCCAGTAAATTATATATGGTGAGTCATATGCAATTCAATAGGTTCTCAGAAAATAATTTAGTCCTGTTTAATTAAGAACTGGATACTTTGATACTTTGACATCTGAATATGTCAGCACTTTTTCTTTTCTTTTCTTTTTTTTTTTTTTTTTTGCAAAATGTCATAGCCACTCTATAATTAGGGTTACCACTGGAATCCTGTTACATGAAGACCATTTTTTGTGCTCTATTAACATTAGTAGCTTTTCTAATCTAGGGCTGGTATCTCTCAGAGCAAGAGAGAAACAAACATACTGAAATGAGGAAAGCAGAATCTTGCTTACATCAATTACAATTAATTTCACCAAGGACTGACTATACTGTTTTAAAAATTGTCAGTCCCAACCAGTCTTCTGACTCTTGCAACAGTTAAGTCCTGAATAGTAAGTCTAAAACTAGGGAATGATTCTTTAAAGCTGACTTATAAAAATGAACAAATATTTTAAAGATTAATTTATATATCGACCCAAATCATATTGAGAGGGTTATACTTTTTGAGAGAATTAGTGTATTATACCTGGCTGATAAAATTGATAATACTTTGGCTTTTAAAAAATAATGTCAGTCATGGCTATCATGAGCATCAAGGAAACTTTAATGTACTGTACAAATAAAAAATATTGTCTGTTACACTATATTTCCAGAAAACAACAACTTTCTAATGTGGTTGAGGCCCACAATAAAGGCTCTTGAGTGCAGGAAAAACACAAACATAGAAGTTGATGGGAATATGGCTTTTATTCTTCTAATTAGCCTAATGAATCCTAATAATTTCACTTCTGGAAGTGAAGTTGTTTTCAAATGATAAAAGTTTTCCAAACTACTTAATACACTTTATGTGGTTTCTGTTTCAAACTGCTCTTGGTTAAAATCAATGAGCCATATGCGTTACATTGAGAGATGCTCTATTTCATACCATCCATCACTTTTTGCCACTGCTATTTCATCTCAGTGCTCCACTGCTTGTCTTATTAACAGAAATATTTTCTTGGTAGATTCTGCAGCATGCTAGGGTTGCCTGCCTTTATTTTTTACAGTGCTTAGATAATTGTGGCTTCTTAATATGATAATGTGAACCCTCCGTCCATAACTCAACTTCATTAGATCATGCTGATCTTTGTATATAAGTGAAATTGCTACCATGAAAGTCTTCTTTCTACTCGTTTTTCCCCATTGTTCTTTTCTCTCTGTTTTCCCATTTCATGGTCCTTCTATTCTGTTAACATCTGAAATACGCTAGGGGCTTATTTTTTCCTATCTATTCTGTTCTAAAACCTCTTTCCACTAAACTGAAAACTTCTTCAGTATGGAAACTACATATTATGAATATTTCTATCTGCCTCGTTCGTTAGTTACTTAAACTCCATAAACACTCAATAACTGGTTTTGTACAATATAAATGTATAAGTAGATTCTATTTCATAGATGATAGAAAAATTAGGTGAATAGCTTTGGTCTTTATTACTTACATGACAAAAAATTATTTTATGATATGCTCAGTATCACTGGTCCCTTGGCAGGCATGAAAACTGTTAAGTCCCTTTGCCTGTTTTAAGTTTTGTATCTACAAAATCAATATGAAGTCAGCTTATACAGCCACACACAGCTTAAACTTCCATAAACAGTTAAAGAGTAGCTCTTCCAGGAAATTTTTCTTGACTTGCTCCACAGGATCTGAGTAGGGAGGCTCTCCTGCGTGCTCTTCAAGTCAGTGATTTTTATCATAATGTGATTATCTGCTTCCTGGCATGCTTCTATCTCTGTATTTTGATTTATTCCTGTATCACTAGTCTCTATCTGAATATCTTATCCATAACACGTATTCAGTATATAAAAATGGAATGACTAAAGAGAATTTAGAATATCACAGAATCTGGAAAGGACCATATCAACTCACCCTCTTTATGAAAATATGTCCTGTACTTTTGCAGGATAGAAGTTGATAATGGATTGAGTTTGAGCTTTAGTACAGTGATGATACTCATTATCATAGAATTTTAAGGTACATTAGTGAAGACGTTAACAAATGAGCTTAATCAGGAAATGTTTTCTGGCTCAGTGATCCTCAAAATAACATTTCAAGTAGGAGAAGAATAAGAGAATACCTAGAACATGCACTTGAGCAGACTAAAAATGTTCAGACAAATCATATGGAATTTGGTATGATTGCCCAAGAAGTTACTTTTTTTCTGTAATGGAAAATAACTGAGGGACATTTTTAAAAACACCTCCCAAAACCTAAAAATTCTGGAGATGGTCATGGAGTAACAGAAGCAGGAGCGGTTATTTCTTATTCCCAGGATACTTCTAAATGTGATTTTATTCTTTCACTTTCAGTGAATCCTAACTTACAGCCAGCAGCCAAAAATATGACAGCCTGGCCCTGTGCGTGAAGGCACTGCTGTGTGCAGAATTGCGCCATCTAGATCCCTCAGTGCCACCTCTCTCCTTCAATGACGAGGTAAGGCAGAGCACTAAAACCTTATGGGGAGAGGAATTCTAAAGGTGTTTTACTCTCTGAGCAAAATATTCTCCATTAACATTGGAATCAGTTTTCAAATTCAGACACACGATGTGACTTTGAAAAATTTTTGATGCTCATTGTATTTCCCTTTTCTTTACTTGAACATAGTGGCAAATCATCTTATTTTTCTGTCTGTTCTAAAAATCTGAAAGAGTCAGATTTACTTCACCCAGGAACCTGACTGCCTGAGTTCGAATATTAATTCTGCCATAATAAGTTGTGTTATCTTGTGCCAGCCACTGACTCTCTGCTTTAGTTTAATCATTTGTAAAGTGTAAATATTCATGGTACCTACCTCATGGCATCGTAGTGAGGGTTACATCCATTAATACATAGTAAATGCTCAGCAAGTATATCAGGTCAAAAGAGTCACTGACAGTGAGGAACTAAATAAGCCTCTAGAGTTCTTCTCATTTATAGAGCAAGAGCTTCTGAATCATTCACCAGAGATCCCTGTTTGAATGAAATGCCCAAAGCGGGCACAGGTTGTGGCAACTCTACTACCAGATTCAGCACTCACAGTAACTAGGGCTTCCTAGGCACTGCTGCACTTATGGAGGTCTACCTTTAATCTGTTATTCTCTTTTTCCTGTGGACATTAGTCTTGTATCTAGAAAACTGGGCAATCTTCCCAGCCTCCTCCAAGCAACTAGTCTAATCAGCTTTATGATATTGCTGGTAGCTTACCTCTGAGCTACTATTGCCTTGGGTTTGATACATTCCTCTGCTCCATCTGACTCTGATCATGGCTCTTACTTAGCTTACATTTTCAGGTTGGCCACTCAGGGTTATGTTGATTGTTGGTCAGGAAATCAAGCAAAAATGATGGGCATGTTTGGAAATTGACTTGAGAACTTGGACTTAGTTGTTGTTATCTGAATTAAATAAACTTGGTAACTCCAAGCCCTGCACTGCTTCTTGAAAGAAATGATTATTTTAGAGCTATTATATCATTGCTACTAAAACAATAATAGGCATCATTTATGAATGTCTCCTATATGATAAATAGGATGCCATTAATTCCACAGTAACCTCAGAAGTTAGATGTCATTATCCAGTTTTCCAGGGCTAACAGACTCAGAAGATTAAATAATCCATTCAGATATAACTAGTTAGCAGCATGTGGTGGATTTGAAGCCATATGTTTCTTGTTATAAACCAAGTCACCAATAAGAAACAAGGAAAATATTTTGTTGAAATCTTTATCTTTCCAGTAAAATCTATGGTATCTCATTAACCACATTTTCTTTCCTGTGATATGTTTAAATGTTCATCCTCTACAAATGTACTTCAGATCCAAGGCCCTGTGCATTGGCTATTATGAATAAAATGGTTTTAGCTCACCAGCTCCCAACATAGAAAGAGCTGTCCAGTAGATCAAGCAACTGCTAGAGAAGGCAGGACATAAGTAATTAATTTCCTATGACTCTAGCTCAAGAAAAAGAGTCAGCTCAAATGTAGATTATTAATTAGACAAAAACCATTCCCCTAATAATTTTGTATGCTATTCTTTTGGTTAGGTATGTTTTCATTGATTAGCAATTAATTAATTATTTTAATTGTTTATACAACAAGTATCAGAGTTATATTTACCCTCTGCCAAGCTCTTCATTAGGTAATATAAATGATATAAGTAATATATGCTATTTATACCTTATATTATACCAGAGGCAAGATGGACAATAAGCAAACAAATATAGCAGTGATGGTAAATGTTATAAGAAAAAAATTAAGGAGATAATTCTTTGAAAAGAGAAAGTGATGAAAATTTAAATAGATTGGACAATCAGGTCTTATTGACATCCCTAAGGCCTGAAGATGAGTCATAAGGGTGACTGTATAAAAATTACTCTAGACAGAGCAAATGACAACTGCAAGGCCCCATCGAAAGGCTTTGCCTAATGTTTTTGAAAAGTAATAAGGAGGCCAGAATGGATGGACTATAATATGAGTAAATAGGAGAGTAGTAAGGCATAAGAGAGAAGTATCAGGAAGGCTAGATTGTGTGGAGCATTGAAAGCTATTTTAAAGAAATTGGCTTTTATTGTAAGTGTTATGAAAGCTATTGAGAGATTTTGATCAGAGGAGTAATAGGATTTGATTTGTGTTTAAGGATTACTCTGGCTGTTATGTTAAGAATACATGGTGGGGAAAGGTCAAGGGCTTAAGCAAATACCAGTTATTAGATTATTGCAGTAATCTAAACCAGAGATGATGGGAGTGGTGAAAAGTGTGGGAATACTTATTAATTTTTACTAGAACAAAAGGATGTCCTGATGGATTGTAATTAAGGTATGAGAAAATAAAGATGTCAAGGATAATTCTAGGGTTCTTGGCCCAAGCATCTTGAGGGGTATGGCTGCCGTGTACTGAGAGATAGAGAAGACAGTGGTAAGAGGATTACAGAACCATGAAATCAGTTTTGGATATGTTTGTTAAGTATATAGTGCCTATTAGATATGCAAGTGGAAAAGCTAATAGGCAGGGTTTTGGAGGTCAGGGGAGAGGTACCAGCTGGAAATGTAAATTGGGGGTTATCAACATCTAGACTATGTTTAAAAGGTGTGAAAATTAATGCAATTTGTAAGGGACTAAGTATAGGTAAGGAAGCTCCAAGGCCTAATGACTGGAATAGTACAGAGCTGTGACAGGCATTAGTCAGACATAGCTACTAAAAGTTAACATTTAAATTAATTAAAATAAGGTTTAAATTTGAGTTCCTCTGGTGCAATTGCTACTTTTCAAGTCTTGATAGCCATATCTGGCTAATAACTACCATATTTGAGAATTGAACTATTGAACATTTTCATAATGCAGAATATTCTACTGGGAAGCTCTTATGGAGACTGGGAAGATAAGGGGAATCTAATAAAGGAAACCAAAAAGGAACAAATTTAAATATAGTGACCTAGAGGTAAAATGAAAAAGATATCAGGAAGAATAAAGCAATAAACTGGTGATAGGTCTAGTAGAATGAAAGCTGAGAATTGGTCATTGGATTAATTAGTGCAGAGGTCACTGGTCATTTCTTCACCATACTGGGAGTAAAGAACTAATTGGAGTAAGTTCAAAGAAGAATGAGAAATATATATATATATATATTCAAAGATTTCAACTACTTTTTCAAAGATTTCTGCTGGAAGCAGAGAAAGAAGCTAGTAGGTAGAGGAGGAATATGAGATTGCGAGAATATTTTTTCCTAATATAGGAAGATTAAACATATTAATGTATATATTTTAATAAAATCATCCAAAACAAAGAGAAAAATATGATGATATAGGAGGAGAAGGGAGAAAGAGAGAAATGAGAATATAACTTAAGCAATGTTCTTGCATAGATAAGAAGGGAATGGAATCTAGTATAGTATAGTAATGAATTGAATAAGACCTAAAGAATAGTCAAAGAACATAGACGCAAGTGAAAGTTAAATGCGAGGCTGTGAAAGTTCTCTTCTTATTCCCCTACTTTTTCAAGAAAATAGGAATCAAGGTCGTCAGCTGAGAGCAAAGAAAGGAGAGACACTGTTGTATGAAGAGAGAGGAGAATGCATAAAAGAATTGCTTGGCAAAGTGGGAGCGTGAACACATTAGTAAATGTAATGCAATTGCTGTGGGGCGATACTGAAAATCCTTTTGTGACTAGTGATTATGATTCTATAGAGTGAGAACATGAAGCCTGCTGTATATTTGACTCCAGCCATGTTCAGCTGCATTTTGTAAGAGTGAGTAGAGAGTTAAATTTTACCAGAATAAATCCAAGTGAGGGGGTTAAAATTATATATCAAAGGGAGTTATTATAGTGATAGACTATGAAT
This sequence comes from Piliocolobus tephrosceles, assembly GCF_002776525.5. NCBI lineage: Eukaryota > Metazoa > Chordata > Mammalia > Primates > Cercopithecidae > Piliocolobus > Piliocolobus tephrosceles. The sequence goes on along the minus strand of NC_045443.1, from coordinate 34,036,173 downwards.
TTTAAGCTGTGTCACTTGGCAAGTGAGGACATGATTGTGAAAAGGGACAGCGTATTGATGGTAGAATCAATAAGTTGTGTGTACTGGATGGAGAGTTGAAAAATAGTAGGAGCGAGGTGTTAGTGAGAGTAATGAGCTAAGAGAAAGACAGGAGATAAAGGTCAAAGAACAATATGCTTAGAACAGAGATTATGGAATGCGTGCAGTAATTGGTAGTGACACATTCAAGAGTGTGACTATGGGTGTGGGTAACCATAAGATATGATGGAGATCAAGATATTTGGAGAAAAGGAAGGAGGTTAAGTTATCAAGAAACCAGGATGCTGGAAGAATTATTTGTGTGGATATCAAAATAATGCAAAAATAAGACAGGTGTCATAATGAGAAAGTAGTTAAAATCTGTAATACTTGTAATACATCCTTTGTTAAATAAATATTTATTGAGTATTTCAATAGCATAATATTGTAGATTCTGGAGACAGGATACATATAATTTCTTCCCTTATGGTGTTTTCCAGCCCAAGAAGTGCAAGGTGGTATTAAAACAAATTAAATTTTAATTGCATTTTCATTCATTACTGGTTGAAATGATTGGAATAACTACTTAATGAACTAGCTCTTTTATCTATAGATAATTTTCATATTCTGGGTACATAGCCATTTTTTTTGTTTTGAATTTTTAGTACAGTAAGTATAGTAATTTAGGAATGGGACTTTGGAAATGAAAAACTAAGAAAAATAGCATGAAAATATTTCCTTTGGTTACACCATTTTTGCAAGTAAAAAGAGTAACTGTACCTGAATATAGAATCTGCTATAATTCTATAATTCTGTTTCCATGTATTTACTATCACATTACCATTGAATTATAAGTTATATTGTTTCTTTCATAGCAGTCACTTTCTACATGACTTTAGTTTTTATTCCACTTTAAATTCTGGGATACATGTGCAGAACGTGCAGGTTTGTTACATAGGTATACATGTACTATGGTGGTTTGCTGCACCCATCAACCCGTCACCTACATTAGGTATTTCTCCTGATGCTATCCCTCCACTAGCCCCCCAACACCTGACAGGCCCTAGTGTGTGATGTTCCCCTCCCTGTGTCCATGTGTTCTCATTGTTCAACTCCCACTTATGAGTGGGAACATGGGTGTTTGGTTTTCTGCTCCTGGGTTAGTTTTCTGAGAATGATGGTTTCCAGCTTCATCCATGTCCCTGCAAAGGACAAGAACTCATCCTTTTTAATGGCTGCATAGTATTCCATGGTGCATATGTGCCACATTTTCTTTATCCAGTCTATCATTAATGGGCATTGGGTTGGTTCAAAGTCTTTGCTATTGCGAATAGTGCTGCAATAAACATATGTGTGCATGTGTCTTTATAGTAGCGTGATTTATAATACTTTGGGTAGATACCCAGTAATGAAATTACTGGGTCAAATGGTATTTCTGGTTCTAGATCCTTGAGGAATCACCACACTGTCTTCCACAATGGTTGAACTAATTTACACTCCCACCAACAGTGTAAAAGCATTCCTATTTCTCCACCTCCTCTCCAGCATCTGTTGTTTTCTGACTTTTTAATGATTGCCTTTCTAACTGGTGTGAGATGGTATCTCATTGTGGTTTTAATTTGCATTTCTCTGATGGTGAGTGATGATGAGCTTTTTTAAATATGTTTTTTGGCCACATAAATGTTTTCTTTTGAGAATGGTCTTTTCATATCCTTTGCCCACTTTTTGATGGGGTTGTTTCTTTTTTTCTTGTAAATTTGTTTAAGTTCATTGTAGATTCTGAATATTAGCCTTTTGTCAGATGGAGAGATTGCAAAAATTTCTCTCATTCTGTAGGTTGCCTGTTGGGAACAGAACAGAGGCCTCAGAAATAACACCACACATCTACACCCATCTGATTTTTGACAAACCTGACAACAACAAGCAATGGGGAAAGGATTCCCTATTTAATAAATGGTGTTGGGAAAACTGGCTAGCCATATGCAGAATACTGAAACTGGATCCCTTCCTTACACCTTGTCCAAAAAATAACTCAAGATGGATTAAAGACCTAAAACCATAAAAACCCTAGAAGAAAACCTAGGCAATCCCATTCAACACATAAGTATGGTCAAAGATTTCATGACTATAACACCAAAACCAATGGCAACAAAAGCCAAAATTGACAAATGGAATCTAATTAATCTACATTTTTTTTTTTTTTTTGAGATGGAGTTTTGTTCTTGTTACCCAGGCTGCACTGCAATGGCACCATCTCGGCTCACTGCAACCTCTGCCTCTTGGATTCAAGCAATTCTCCTGCCTCAGCCTCCCGAGTCACTGGGAGTATAGGCACACACCACCATGCCCAGCTAATTTTTGTTATTTTTAGTAGAGACGGGGTTTTACTATGTGGCCAGGCTGGTCTCAAACTCCTTACCTCAGGTGATCTACTGGCCTTGGCCTCCAAAGTGCTAATCTACATGATTTTTAAAACATTTATCCAATTCTATATTTTCCCTACAGAAACCTGAAGAAAACACATTGTTTTTTGAAGTATGGTTCCTTTGTTTTTAATAATGGAGGCTCAATGCCTATACTACATCACTTGGTATACCTAATAAACTTGTTGCCTCTATATTAAAAAATATTTTTAAAAATCATAAGTATATATGCATATATATAATTATAATTGTATAATTATTTACAGTTATATACATATATATAAAATTATTTTCATGGTCAATTCTGAAATTTTAGTCTACCTATCACCTAAGTGGTCTGCATTGAACTAATACGTAGATTTTTATCCCTAGCCCCCATTTCCATCTTTCTCCTTCTGAGTCTCTAACGCCCATTATATCACTCTGTATGCCTTTGTGTACTCATAACTTAGCTTCCAACACATAGTTTTTTATTTTTCACTTCTGTGTTACTTTACTTAGAGTGATGGCCTCCAGCTCCACCCAAGTTCCTGCAAAAGACATCATTTCAATCCTTTTAATGGCTGAGTAGTATTCCATGGTGTGTGTGTGTGCGCGTATATATCATGGTGTATGTGTGTGTGCATATATATATATATATATATTTTTTTTCTTTATCTACTCATTAGTCAGTGGGTACTTAGGTTGGTTTCACATCTTGGCAATTGTGGGTTTGGCTGTTATAAACACACGTGTGCAGGTGTCTATTTTATATAATGACTTATTTTCCTTTGGGTAGATGCATAGTAGTGGGATTGCTGGATCAAATGGTAGATGTACTTTCAGGTCTTTAAGGAATTTCCATACTGTTTTCCATCAAGGTTATACAATTTACATTCCCACCAGCAGTGTATCAGTGTTCCCTTTTTCCCATATCCACTGCAACATTTATTTATTTATTTTTACTTTTAAATAATGGTAATTCTTGCAGGAATAACATGGTATCTCATAGTGATTTCAATTTGCATTTTCCTGATAACTAGTGATGTTGAGTATTTTTTCATATCTTTGTTGGCCATTTGTATATATTCTTTTGAGAATTGTGTATTCATGTCCTTAACCCACTTTTTGATGGGATTGTTTGTTTTTTCTTTTTGATTTGTTTGTTTGAGTTCCTTCTAGATTCTGGTTATTAGTCCTTTGTCGGATGCATAGTTTGCAAATATTTTCTCCCATTCTGTGGGTTGTCTGTTTCTTCTGCCAAATAATTCTTTGCTGTGCAGAAGCTTTTTAGTTTAATTAAGTCTCATCTGTTTATCTTTGTTTTTGTTGCATTTGCTTTTGAGTTCTTGATCATTAAGTCTTTGCCTAAGTCAATGCCTAGAAGAGTTTTTCTGATCTGAACCTCTAGGTTTTTTTATGGTTTCAGGTCCTAGATTTAAGTCTTAGATCTATCTTGAGTTGGTTTTTGTATAAGGTAAGAGACAAAGATCTAGTTTTATTCTTCTACATGTGGCTTACCAGTTATCCCAGCACCATTTATTAAATAGGGTGTCTTTTCCCTACTTTATGTTTCGTTGGCTTTGTTGACGATCAGTTGGCTATAAGTATTGGGCTTCATTTCTGAGTTCTCTATCCTGTTCCATTGATCAAAGTACATATTTTTATACTATTACCATGCTATTTTGGTGACTATAGTCTTACAGTACAGTTTGAGGTCGGGTAATATAATTCCCCCAGATTTGTTCTTTTTGCTTCATCTTGCTTTGGCTATGCAGGCTCTTGTTTGGTTCCATAAGAATTTTAGGATTGTTTTTTCTAGTTCTGTGAAGAATGATGGTGTATTTTGATGGGAATTACATGGAATTTGTAGATTGTTTTTGGCAGTATGGTCACTTTCACAATATTGATTCTACCCACATATGATCATGGGATGTGTTTCCATTTGTGTCATCTATGATTTCTTTCAGCAGTGATTTGTATTTCCTTTTGTAGAGGTCTGTCACCTCTTTGGTTATGTATATTCCTAAGAATTTTTTTTGCAGCTATTGTAAAAGGTGTTGAGTTCTTGATTTGATTCTCAGCTATGTTGTTATTAGTGGAGAGCAGTGCTACCAATTTGTATATGTTGATTTTGTGACCTGAAACTTTACTGCTTTAGTTTATCAAATCTAGGAGCTTTTTGGATGAATCTTTAGGGTTTCTACATATATGATCATATCATCAACAAACAGCAACAATTTTCCTTCCTCTTCACCAATTTGGATGCTCTTGATTTATTTCTCTTGTCTGATTGCTCTGGCTGGGATTTCCAGTACTATGTTGAATAAAAGTAGTGAAAGTGGACATCCCTGTCTTGTTCCATCTCTCTAGGGGAATGCTTTCAACTTTTTCCCGCTCAGTATAATATTGACTGTGGATTTGTAATAGATAGCTTTTATGACCTTAAGGAATGTCCCTTGTATGCCGATTTAGGTGAGGGTTTTAATCATAAAGTGACGCTGGATTTTATCAAATGTTTTTTCTGCGTCTATTTAGATGATCATGTGATTTTTGTTTTTAATTATTTTTGTGTCATGTAGCATATTTATTGACTTCCATATGTTAAACCATCCTTTATTCTCTAGTATGGAACCCAATTGATCATTGTAGATTATCTTTTTGATATACTGTTGGATCCAGTTATCTAGTATTTTGTTGAGGATTTTTGCATCTATGTTCATCACAGACATTGGCCTGCAGTTTTCCTTTTTTGATATGTCCTTTCCTGGTCTTGGTATTAGGGTAATAGTGACTTCATAAAATGATTCAGAGAAGATTTCCTCTTTATCTTTTGGAATAGTTTCAATAGAATTGTGGAGTATTGAATTCCCTCCGTGGGAATTCAATACCGTGGAGTATTGAAGTCCCTCACTATTATTGTATTACTGTCTATCTCATTTCCCAGGTCTAGAAGTAACTGTTTATACATTTGGGAGCTCCAGTGTTAAGTGCATATATATTTAGGACTGTGATATTTTCCTGTTGGACTAGTCCTTTTACCATTATATAATATCCTCTTTTGTTTTTTTTTAAACTATTGCTGTTTTAAACCTTGTTTTGTCTGACTTTAAAGCTACTCCTGCTTGCCTTTGGTGTCTATTTGCATGGAAGATCTTTTTCCACCACTTTACCTTAAGTTTATAAGAGTACACATAATTCTGTAAGAAACTACAAAACTGACTTCCAAAATGTCTGTATCATTTTGCATTCCCACTTTTAGTGAATGAGCATTCATTGCCATTTGGTATTTTCAGTGTTTCAGAGATTGCTCTCTCTAATAGGTGTGCATTTCAATTATGTTTTAATTTGTAATTCCCTAATGACATATGATATTGAAAATCTTTTCATATACGTCCTTGTCATCTCTATATCTTCTTGCTGGCATATCTGTTCAGATCTTTTGCCTATATTTTAATCTGTTTGTTTGTTTCTCATTGTTGAGTTTTAAGAGAGCTTTGTATATTTTAGATAACAGTTTTTTTTTTTTAAATCAGATGTGTGCTTTGCTAATATATTCTCCCAGTCTTTGACTTGTCTTCTTATTTTCCTGAAATTGTCTTACACAGAGTATTAAATTTTGCTTTTAATAAAGTCCAGCTCACCAATTAGCTCACGTCCTTGAAGTCATATTCAAAAAGTCATCACCAAACCAAAGGGCATCTTAATTTTCTCCTATGTTACCTTGTAAGAATTTTATAGTTTTGTACTTTGCATTTATGTCCATTGTCCATTTTGAGCAATGTTTTGTGAAAAATATAAGAACTGTATCTGGATTTTTTTTTTTTTTTTTTTTTTTTGGCATACAGATGTCTAGTTGTTCCAGTATCATTTGTTAAAAGTCTATCTTTAACTTCATTTTATTGCCTTTGTTTCTTTGTCAAAGATTGGCTATCTTTATTTATGTAGATTTCTTTCTAGGCTTTTAGTTCTGCTCCATTTATCTATTTTGTTCATTCCAACCAATACCATGCTGTTATTATTACTATAGCTTTACAGGAAATCTTGCAGTCACGTAGTATCACTTGGAGGCAACTGTGTTCTCTTGAATATTCAGTTGGCTACTTTGAGTCTTTTGCCTTCCCATATGAAATTTGGGATTACCTTGTAAAGATCCACAAAATAACTTGCTGGGATTTTTAATTGATTTGAATCTGTAGATCAAGGTGTAAGATCAAGTTGTAAAATACTGAAATCTTGACAATATTGAGTCTTCCCATTTATGATCATGGAATAATTCTCCACATATTTAGTTCTTTGAAATCTTTCGCCAGAGTTTTGTAGCTTTCCTCATATAGGTCTTATACATGTTTTGTAAGATTCATATCTAAGTATTTTATTTTGGTAGGAGTGCTAACATAAGTGGTAAAGGGGTCTTAATTTCAAATTATACTCACTTATTTTTGTTATAAAGGAAAGTGATTGATTCTTATATACTAACCTTGCATCCTGCAATCTTGCTTTAATTGCTTATTAGTTCCAACAATTTTTTTGTCAATTCCTTCAAATTTTCTGTGAAGTTGATCTTGTGATATGTAGACAAACACAGCTTTATTTCTTCCTTCTCAATCTTTTATTTCCTTTTCTTCTCTAATCAAGTTAGCTAGGACTCTCAGTACAATGTTGAAAAGCTGTGGTGAGAGAGGACATCCCTGCGTTGTTCTTGATCTTAGAAAGCTCTGAGTTTCTTACCATTAACTATGATATTAGCTGTAGAGTTTTTTTTTTTTTTTTTTTTGGTAGATATTCTTAATCAAGTTGAGGAAATTCCCCTGTATTCCTAGTTGACTGATAGTTTTTGTCATAAGTAGGTGTTGGGGCTGTCAAATATTTTTTCACATGTATGGATAGGTTCATGTGATTTTTCTGTTTTAGTTTGTTGATATGATGCAGTAGATTAATTGATTTTTGGATGTTGAAGCTCTCATGCATACTTAGGATAAATGCCACTTGATCGTAGCATAGCATTCTTTTTATACAGTATTGAACTTAATTTTCTAATATTTTGTAGAAGTTTTTGCATTTATGTTTATGAGATATATTACTCTATAGTTTTCATTTCTTGTAATGTCCTTGCCTGGTTTGGGTATTAAAATAATGCTAACCTGGTAGAATGAGTGGGTAGTATTATCTTGCCTTTATCTTTTGGAAGAGATGATAGAGAAATCCAACTCTCATTTTATGGTGGAAAGACAGGATTTTCACTCCCATCCCTGTCTAATTTGTTTCCATGAAAATAATTGTGTCAATTGAATTTTTTTTTCCTTTCTTGTTGTAAACAACTTTGAAAATGGACACCATCATTATTTGGTAAACCCAGTGTACATGATTCTGACATGTAATTTTAAGTGAGTGAAATACATTTCATTATTACAAAGAAGATTTGAACACTAACTGTCCATTTAAAATTCTGGGAAGACTAATCTAGTCTGCTCAAGTGATTTTATACCGTTTAACTCGTCCCAGGGGAATCTCAGAAGTGACTCAAGAAGATATAAATATAGCTAAATGTCAGCAAATTCCTTATGTAACATTCTTTTTTTTTCATTTTTTTTTAATTATTATTATCCTTTAAGTTCTAGGGTACGTGTGAATAACATGCAGGTTTGTTACATATGTATACTTGTGCCATTTTGGTGTGCTGCACCCATCAACTCATCATTTGCATCAGGTATAACTCCCAATGCAATCCCTCTCCCCTCCCCCTTACCCCCTCCCCATGATAGGTCCCAGTGTGTGATGTTCCCCTTCCCGAGTTCAAGTGATTTCATTGTTCAGTTCGCACTATGAATGAGAACATGTGGTGTTTGGTTTTCTGTTCTTGTGATAGTTTGCTGAGAATGATGGTTTCCAGCTGCATCCATGTCCCTACAAAGGACACAAACTCATCCTTTTTTATGGCTGCATAGTATTCCATGGTATATATGTGCCATATTTTCTTAATCCAGTCTGTCACTGATGGACATTTGGGTTGATTCCAAGTCTTTGCTATTGTGAATACTGCCTCAATAAACATACGTGTGCATGTGTCTTTATAGCAGCATGATTTATAATCCTTTGAGTATATACCCAGTAATGGGATGGCTGGGTCATATGGTACTTCTAGTTCTAGATCCTTGAGGAATCACCATACTGTTTTCTGTAATGGTTGAACTAGTTTACAGTCCTACCAAGAGTGTAAAAGTGTTCTTATTTCTCCATATCCTCTCCAGCACTTGTTGTTTTCTGACTTTTTAATGATTGCCATTCTAACTGGTGTGAGATGGTAGCTCATTGTGGTTTTGATTTGCATTTCTCTGATGGCCAGTGATGACGAGCATTTTTTCATGTGTCTGTTGGCTGTATGCATGTCTTCTTTTGAGAAATGTCTGTTCATATCCTTTGGCCACTTTTTGATGGGGTTGTTTGTTTTTTTCTTGTAAATTTGTTTGATTCTTTGTAGGTTCTGGATATTAGCCCTTTGTCAGATGAGTAGATTGCAAAAATTGTCTCCCATTCTGTAGGTTGCCTGTTCACTCTGATGGTAGTTTCTTTTGCTGTGCAGAAGCTCTTTAGTTGAATTAGATCCCATTTGTCAATTTTGGCTTTTGTTGCCATTGCTTTTGGTGTTTTAGACATGAAGTCCTTGCCCATGCCTACATCCTGAATGGTATTACCTAGGTTTTCTTCTAGGGTTTTTATGGTATTAGGTCTAACATTTAAGTCTCTAATCCATCTTGAATTAATCTTCGTATAAGGAGTAAGGAAAGGATCCATTTTCAGCTTTCTACTTGTGGCTAACCAATTTTTCCAGCACTATTTATTAAATAGGGAATCCTTTCCTCATTTCTTGTTTTTGTCAGGTTTGTCAAAGATCAGAAGGCTGTAGATGTGTGGTATTATTTCTGAGGGCTCTGTTCTCTTCCATTGGTCTATATCTCTATTTTGGTACCAGTACAATGCTGTTTTGGTTACTGTAGCCTTGAAGTATAGTTTGAAGTCAAGTAGCGTGATGCCTCCAGCTTTGTTCTTTTGACTTAGGATTGTCTTGGCTATGCGGGCTCTTTTTTGGTTCCATATGAACTTTAAAGCAATTTTTTCCAATTCTATGAAGAAACTCATTGGTTGCTGGATGGGGATGGCATTGAATCCATAAATTACCTTGGGCAGTATGGCCATTTTCACGATATTGATTCTTCCTCTCCATGAGCATGGTATGATCTTCCATTTGTTTGTGTCCTCTTTTATTTCACTGAGCAGTGGTTTGTAGTTCTCCTTGAAGAGGTCCTTTACATCTCTTGTAAGTTGGATCCCTAGGTATTTTATTCTCTTTGAAGCAAATGTGAATGGAAGTTCATTCACGATTTGGCTCTCTGTTTCTCTGTTACTGGTGTATAAGAATGCTTGTGATTTTTGCACATTAATTTTGCATCCTGAGACTTTGCTGAAGTATCTTATCAGCTTAAGGAGATTTTGAACTGAGACAATGGGGTTTTCTAAATATATAATCATGTCATCTGCAAAGAGGGACCATTTGACTTCTTTTCCTAACTGAATACCCTTTATTTCTTTCTCTTGCCTGATTGCCCTCACCAGAACTTCCAACATTATGTTGAATAGGAGTGGTGAGAGAGGGCATCCCTGTCTTGTGCCAGTTTTCAAAGGGAACTTTTCCAGTTTTTGCCCATTCAGTATGATATCAGCTGTAGGTTTGTCATAAATAGCTCTTATTATTTTGAGATACATTACATCAATGCCAAATTTATTGAGTGCTTTTAGCATGAAGAGCTATTGAATTTTGTCAAAGGCCTTTTCTGCATCTATTGAGATAATCATGTGGTTTTTGTCTTTGGTTCTGTTTATGTGCTGGATTACGTTTACTGATTTGCGTATGTTGAACCAGCCTGGCATCCCAGGGATGAAGCCCACTTGATCATGGTGGATAAGCTTTTTGATGTGCTGCTGGATCCGGTTTGCCAGTATTTTACTGAGGATTTTTGCAGAACAGAGTGGGGGTCAATATTCAACATTCTGAAAGAAAATAATTTTAAACCCAGAATTTCATATCCAACCAAACTAAGTTTCATAAGTGAAGGAGAAATAAAACCCTTTACAGATAAGCAAATACTTATAGATTTTGTCACTACCAGGCCTGCCTTACAAGAGACCCTGAAGGAAGCAATAAACATAGAAAGGAACAACCGGTACCAGCCATTGCAAAAAATGCCAAAATGTAAAGACCATAGAGGCTAGGAAGAAACTGCATCAACTAATGAGCAAAAGAACCAGTTAATATCATAATGGCAGGATCAAGTTCACACATAACAATATTAACCGTAAATGTAAATGGACTAAATGCTCCCATTAAAAGACATAAACTGGCAAACTGGATAAAGAGTCAGGACCCATCAGTCTGCTGTATTCAGGAGACCCATCTCACATGCAGACACATACATAGGCTCAAAATAAAGGAATGGAGGAAGATCTACCAAGCAAATGGAGAACAAAAAAAAAGCAGGAGTTGCAATCCTAGTCTCTGATAAAACAGACTTTAAACCATCAAAGATCAAAAGAGTCAAAGAACGACATTACGTAATGGTAAAGGGATCAATTCAACAGGAAGAGCTAACTCTTCTAAATCCATATGCACCCAATACAGGAGCACCCAGATTCGTAAAGCAAGTCCTTGGAGACTTACAAAGAGACTTAGACTCCCATACAATAATAATGGGAGACTTCAACACCCCACTGTCAACATTAGACAGATCAACAAGACAGAAAGTTAACAAGGATATCCAGGAATTGAACTCAACTCTGCACCAAGCGGACCTAATAGACATCTACAGAACTCGCCACTCCAAATCAACAGAATATACATTCTTCTCAGCACCACATTGCACTTATCCAAAAATTGACCACATAGTTGGAAGTAAAGCACTCCTCGGCAAATGTGAAAGAACAGAAATTATAACAAACTGTCTCTCAGATCACAGTGCAATCAAACTAGAACTCAGGACTAAGAAAATCAATCAAAACAGCTCAACTACATGGAAACTGAACAACCCGCTCCTGAATGACTACTGGGTACATAACGAAATGAAGGCAGAAATAAAGATGTTCTTTGAAACCAATAAGAACAGAGATACAACATACCAGAATCTCTGGGACACATTTAAAGCAGTGTGTAGAGGGAAATTTATAGCACTAAATGCCCACAAGAGAAAGCTGGACAGATCTAAAATTGACACTCTAACATCACAATTAAAAGAACTAGAGAAGCAAGGGCAAACACATTCAAAAGCTAGCAGAAGGCAAGAAATAACTAAGATCAGAGCAGAACTGAAGGAAATAGGAGACACAAAAAACCCTCCAAAAAGTCATTGAAACCAGGAGCTGGTTTTTTGAAAAGATCAATAAAATTGATAGACCACCAGCAAGACTAATAAAGAAGAAAAGAGAGAAGAATCAAATAGATGCAATAAAAAATGATAAAGGGGATATCACCACCGACTCCACAGAAATACAAACTACCATCAGAGAATACTATAAACACCTCTATGCAAATCAACTAGAAAATCTAGAAGAAATGGATAATTTCCTGGACACTTACACTCTTCCAAGACTAAACCAGGAAGAAGTTGAATCCCTGAATAGACCAATAGCAGGCTCTGAAATTGAGGCAATAATTAATAGCCTACCCACCAAAAAAAGCCCAGGACCAGATGGATTCACAGCTGAATTCTACCAGTGGTACAAGGAGGAGCTGGTACCATTCCTTCTGAAACTATTCCAATCAATAGAAAAAGAGGGAATCCTCCCTAACTCATTTTATGAGGCCAACATCATCCTGATACCAAAGCCTGGCAGAGACACAACAAAAAAAGAGAATTTTAGACCAATATCCCTGATGAACATCGATGCAAAAATCCTTATGTAACATTCTTAATTTATTTTAAATTTTTTGTCTCTCTGCTGTAATTACACTGTGTACCATCATCCAGTGAGGGTTGTTTTCAATGGATCTGGAGTACAGTTTTTTTCCACCTTGACTTTTAGAACTCAGGACACTGGGGATTAAGTCAAAGTGTGAGTCTTGATTTCACCAATGTTAGTTAGTCCGGTCTGTACCATCCCTTTCTTGATATTCCCTGTCTTCTCTTCCTTACTTCAAAGGCTTATACTGAAGACATTCATGTTGTAATACACATCTATAATCAGCCTGCCCTAAATGGTGTCTTTCTCCATGGTCTTGGAGTCTAAATGGCTCTTTGACTAGGTTTTCCAGTAACCAATAAATAAGATAATAGAAGTAAATTCGTCATTGTGGAATTTGTGGAAATATCATTTAAAAAATTTGTCATACTAGCCAGAAGAGTAATGCCTGGAATTAGTTCAGTCTCTTTGAATCCAAATCTAAGTCCTAGGATTTATTTTAAACACATGTGTGTGTGTCTTTGGAATCCTAAGGGGGAGATAAATGTAGCTGTAATTGAAAAAGGAATTAGTTAATAAATTAAAAATCCATGAGAACTAAATGTTTCATCAATGTTTGTCTTTTCAAATCCATGTCTCTTCCTAAAGCTGTTTTTCTCCACTTTTCCAGTCACTCTGTGGTGACTGCCTGGCAGTTTGAAGGTGAAAATTAATCACACCCCTTTCTCCCTATGGGAAACCAATTTTAGAGATGTAGGCATCATACAGATGAAGATAAAAATATTTATTCCTAATAAGACTGGATTAGAGAATATGGGTTGGATTTAAGGCCAAATGAACTTTCTACAATTTTGTTTCCTAAACTAAACCCTCTCAGAGATACAGCTCTCATCCCTGCAGGGACAGAGTCTTTCCAGGAAACTTACATAAAGAAAAAGACAAGGCAAGGAGATTCTAGGGAGAGGAGCTACGAGGTTTTATCTCTGCTCCATAGAAAACTAAGGGACAATGAAAGTCAGTGTCACTATCTAACTATGCAGCTAAATGATTTTAAGTAATGGGTGAAAGGAGGGACTGAATCTTATTCTGGAAAAAGCTCCCTGTGAGAACAAAAGGGCATGCATTTCTTCTCAAAGCTATCATTTAATCCTATTTTTAAAAACCTGGTTAAAAAAATCATAATTACTTAGTTTGAATCAGTTGTTTTCAGTTTCAATCAGTGAGGGCCTGAGGTAGATGTACTATACAGGACAAATTTCACTGCCAGAAACGACCTTCATTGGACCTGGAGGAAGGACCCAAAAGAAAAGCAAAAGTTTGAGCTCACCAGACCCCTTGAGAATGTCTAATATATGCCTCTACTACCCACAAATGAATAAAACACTTCTTTGGTCACTTTGTGTGTTCATATAATTTGTTACTTATAGAAAAAAAGCAAAAATAATACAATAAACTCCCAGGCTTATCAATGGTTTATGTATTGTCCCAGTTGCTTTATCGTTTTTCTCTCTAGATGTGTATCTTTCTGAATTATTTATTTCTGAACCTTAAAAGTCAGTTAGAGGTACCATATACCGTTATTACTATTTAGTGTGTTTTTCTTAAGAAAAATGACATTTTTCACAGAACCAAAGAATAGTTATCATGATCAGGAAATTTAACATTAATGTAATACTATTATTTAATCTAGAGTTTATATACAAATTTTAAATTTTTTTCTCAATAACATTCTTTATGACTTTTTTTTCCCTCCAGAACGGAATTTCTTTCAGGATTCTATATTGCATTTAGTTGTCAAATCTCTTCTCTCCTTTAATGTGGAACAATTCCTTAGCCTTTCTTTGGCTTTCTTGAACTTGACATTTTTGTGGTGTATAGGCACTTATTTTGTAGAATGTCCCTGATTGTTGTCTGATGTTTCCTTAGAATGAGATCATGCATCAGGAAAATCACTGATGTAAGGCTGTTTTTCTTAATGCATTGTATAAAAAGGCTTATTATGTCAGTTTCTCCCAAGTAGTTTTGATTAATTGGTGAAAGTGATAACTGCTAGGCTTTTCTATTGTAAATTTTCTATTTTGTCCAATTTATTAATGCATAATATGTGAGAAGACATTTTGAGATGATGCAAGTTTCCCGTTTGTAATCAAGTTTTCACCTACTTGTTTTATCATCCACTGGTTCTTTGTAGCCTCAATGCTATATATTTATTAGCATTCATGCTATTGTAGAGAAGCATTTTTCCTTTCCCCCTAGATATTTTATCTGTTCACCCTATTTTTATACATATGGCCTAATTCACTCTTACTTTGTGAAATGGGTTATAACATTTATTATTGCTATTTATCTCCATTTTTAAATTATTCAAGATCTGGCCAGTAGGAATTCCTTCCAACTAACTCTTAGGTCTCTTTATTATGTCCTTATCATTTTTGCTCCAGCAAGATGCTCCAGGCTTAATTTATATTTTACCTGCCTCAGTCCTGCACATAATAACCTGGTTTCCTTTTAATGCAGAGTGGTATTTCAACAGACTCGTTGCAAGCGGTGTGTCATTGCTTCTAAAAGAGCTAAGAAAAAGATAAATATAGACATATATATTTCTATAAATTATACATTCCTATATTCAATATGTTAAAAATCATCGGTGCACACTGATACAATTCCAATCCAAAACTATCAAGTGTATTTTAGTATTTGTTATTTCTGTATTTATATAAAATACCACTGTGAACAACAAAACCTCAGAGTTCGATATTTATTGTCAGTTATTTTTGGTAATATTTATATACAATATAAAAATTTTATGTGTTCAATTTGATGGAGTTTGACAAATGAGTTCACCTATGTAATCCATATCTTATTAAGACATAGAGTATTTTCTTTGTCCTAAGATGTTCTTCACTTCCCTTTCTAATGTTTTCACCATATATTAATTTTAGCTGTTCTGGAACTTCAATGTAGATGAAATTATAGTTTGCCCTCTATGTATATGGCTTCTTTTTGCTCAAAATGTCTCTGAAATTTATGCATGTGTTCTGTGTAATATCAGTGTAGTAGTTCATTCTTTTATGGCTACTATATTCTATTGCATAAGAATGTCACATTTTAAAAATCCATTCTCTAATATTTGGGTAGGTTTTTATACAGTTGCTATAAGCCCTACTGTTTTCATTTTCCTTGAGTGCATAATTATGAGTGGAATGGCTACGTCATAGGATAGAATATATTTAACTTTATTAAAAACTGCTAAGCTCTTTTACATTGTTTTATCATTTTGTATTTCTACCAGCAATGTATGAGAGTTCCAGTTGCTCTACAATCTTATCAATACTTGATATTGTTAATATTTTTTATTTTAGCCATTTCTGATGTGTGTTATGGAATTTCATTGTGGTTTTAATTTCTATTTTCCTAGTGATTGATGATGTTGAGTATTTTTTATATACGAACTAACCATTCATATATATCTTTCTTTGTGAATTAGGTATTCACTTCTTTAGTTCTTTTTATAAACTACTTTCTACCATGTATGCATTCTAAATAAAGTCCTTTGTCAGACATACATAGTACAAATATTTTCTCACAATCCATTGCTTGCCTTTTTATTTCCAAGTGATATAATTTGATAAGCAGATGTTTGAATTTTTGACAGTTTAGCTTATAAGTTGTTTTCATTTTATGGTTTCCCTCCCTCCCTCCCTCCTTCCCTCCCTCCTTTCCTTCCTTCCTTCCTTCCTTCCTTCCTTCCTTCCTTCCTTCCTTCCTACTTTTTTTTTGTTTGAGACAGAGTTTCACTCTTGTTGCCCAGGCTGGCGTGCAGTGGCACAATCTCAGCTCACCACAACCTCCGCCTCCCGGGTTCAGGCAATTATCTTACCTCAGCCTCCCAAGTAGCTGGGATTACAGGCATGTGCCACCATGCCCAGCTAATTTTGTATTTTCAGTAGAGACAAGGGTTGTCCATGTTGGTCAGACTGGTCTCAAACTCCTGACCTCAGGTGATCCACCCACCTCGGCCTCCCAAATTGTTGGGATTACAGGCATAAGATACTGTGCCCAGCCTATGGCTATTGCTTTTTGTGTGCTGTCCAAAACACCTTTGCCTATCCAAAGTCATAATCTCCTACGTTTTATTCTAGAAGCATTATATATAGCTTCTATATTTAAACATATATTACTCTCTAGAATTAATGTTTGTGTATACTGTGAGGTAACGGTTGAGAGTCTTTTTATTCCATATAGATATCCAGTTCTTCTAGCACCATTTGTTGAAATACTTTAATCCTCCATTGTAGTTGTATTGGTGTCTTGGTCAAAAATTAATTGTGTATGTGTAGATTTATTTCTAGATTATATTCCTTCATGATCTTATGCTATTATACTATCATTTTTATACTGTCTTGATCAGTGAAGTTTTATAGTAATTCTTGAAAACTGCTATAAAATGTAAATTCCTCAACATGTTCTTTTTAGGGATTGTATTGGCTAGTCTAGGTCCATTGGTTTTTGATTTTTAAAAGTTAGAAATAGCTTGTCCATTTCTGTTTTTTTAATATCTCTGGATTTATGTTTGGGGTTGCAGTAAACTTACAAATCAATTAGAAGAGAATTGATAACTTACAAACATATAGTAATTTAACCTGTGAAAATGTTATAACTCCATTTATTTGTCTTTTTAAATTTTTCTGCAGTATTTTTAAACTTTCCAAGGTAGAGGCCTTTCAATTTATTTAATGCGTTCCTATGTAATTAGGATTTTTAGCGATATAATCAAGAGAAATTATTACAATTCCATTTTCAAATTTTTCTGCTATGATACTGAAATACATGGATTTTAATTTAGTTCTTGTATCCTGTAATCTCCATAAATTTACATAGTAGATTTAATAGTTCTTTTAAATCTACTTAGATCAGAGTTGAGAATCTGGCATGCAGGACAAATCTAAGCCCACTTTTTTTTTTTTTTTTTAATAGTTTTATTGAAACACAGACATGCCCATTCACTTACTTATTTGCTATGGCTGCTTTAGCACTACAACAGAGTTGAGTAGTTGCAATACAGACCACATATATATATATAGAGAGAGAGAGACCATATATATATGTTTATATAGAGAGACTATATATATCTATATATAGAGAGACCATATATATGTCTATATATGTCTATATAATATACTAATATATTAATATATAGCAAAGTAATATAAATCATTTTATTATACAGACATATATATGTGTGTATACACACACATATATGTACATATATATGTCTGTATAATAAAATGATTTATTATACAGATATATATGTGTGTATACATACACACACACATATATGTACATATATATGTCTGTATAATAAAATGATTTATATTACTTTGGGTATATACCCAGTAATGGGATTGTAGGGTCAAATGGTATTTCTGGTTCTGTTTGTGTATATACACACACACACACACACACATACATATACACTTGGAAGGTGTTTGCCAATCCATGCAAAGATTATCTACATATTTAATTGTAATTTCACAGGAAAGTTTTTCTTCCATCTTTCCACTATGCCTTCTATTTGTTTTATTTTTTATTCTTTTGCCTTATTGTATTCACTGGCTATGACAGCCAGTATAATGTTCAATACAAGTATTAAAAGTGGCCGTCCTTGCTTTGGCCCTGTTCTGAGGAAAACATTAATGATTTTGTTATTAAGTATGATATTAACTGCAGGTTTGTCATAGATACTCTTAATTAGTCTGAAAAATTTTCCTTTTATTTCTAATTTGCTGAGAATTTTTTTTATCAAAAGTGGAGTTTTTATTTACCAAATTTTTTTTCTTCATCTATTGAGAATATCATATTTACCTTTCTTCTTTATCCTGGTAATACAGTTTCCTTAATTACATCTTTTGACATGTAAAGCAACTTTGAATTTTCTGCATAAAATCCCAGTTGATAATAATGTACTATTTTATTTATTTTATATAAACTGTGCTTGATTTCCTAATATTTTTCTGAGAATTTTAGCATTTATGCAAATGACATTTTTTAAAAATATTCTTTTCTTGTAACATCTTTATCAGGTTTTGGTATTTTGGTTATACCAGTCCTAAGAAACAAGGCAGTGATTTTGATAGATCATAGCTCTGTTGCTTTCTTTTTTAATCCCAAGTGACAATATCTGCCTTATAAGTGGAGTTTTAAATTCACTTACATTTAATGTAATTATCGATATGTCTGAATTTAGAATGACCATTTTGGTGTTTACTTTTTATTTATTCCATCTGTTCATTCAACATAAAATCTGTTTGTTGTTCTGTTCGTTTCATTTTGCCAGCTAATAAAACAAATGTTTATTCAAATTCTATTGTAATTTTTTTAGGAGATTGTAAGCTCTACTCTTTTGTTTTTTTATTTTATTGGTTGCTCTAAGGATTGGAATATGCCTCCTTAATTTTTAGTCCACTTAAGAATTGATAAGTATGCCAATTCACAAGAAATGTAAAAATCTGGCAATTGTATCATTTGCTTTAACCCCCTATACTTGTGATATTCAAATAAATTATATATATATATATATATATATAATATACACGCACACACACACATATATATGTTAAACCCTGCAATGATTATTAAAATCTTTGTTTTAAAAAGTCATTAGACCTCCAAAGAAACTAAGAATTAAAATTTAGTTTTTATATTTACTCATATATTTGCTATTTCTGGTTTTTATTCCACCCTCTACATATAGGTTTTCATGACATGTGAATGTTCATCACTGGAAACTAATATTTCTTATACTGTGTGTCTGTTAATTTAAAAATTTGAATTTTCTTATCTGAAAAGTGTCTTAAATTTTCCCTAGTGGTTTAAGGATATTTGCACTGAACACAAAATTCCAATTCATTACCTCTATCCTCTGTACTTAAATAATAGTATTCCATTATGTTCTGACCTACACTATTTCTTATTAAGGTATGCTGTAGTTTGCATGGTTTTTCTCCTGCATGCAATATATATCTTTTCTTGCTAGATGTTTTCAAAATTTTCCCCTTACCTTTGGATTTTGCCAGTTTTACTATGTTGTACCTAAGGGTATTTTTCTTTGTATTTATACTTTGAGGTTCAAGATGCTTCCTATATTTATGAGTTGGTATTTTTCTTAGTAAGTTTGGATAATTTTTGACCATTTTTTTTTTAGGTATATATGAAATTTTCTTCTACTTCTTCTTCCTCTCAGAATCCATAACACACATGATATACTTCATAATAAATTTCTATGTATTACTGATGCTTTATTTTCTTTATTTTTTCTGTTCTTCAGAATAGATAAGAATAAGAACTATTAATAAATCTTTAAATATATCAACTCTTTCTTCTTCTGTATCCAATCTTATTTAAGGCTATCCAGTGGATTTTTCATTTTATTTTATTTAATTATTAATTATTATTTATTTATTAGTTTTAAGTTCCAGGGTACATATGCAGGGTGTGCAGGTTTTGTTGCATAGATAAACATGTGCTATTGTGGTTTGCTGCACTAGTCAACACATTATTTAGGTATTAAGCCTAGCATGAATCAGCTCTTTTCCCTAATGCTCTTCCCACTCCTCCCTCCATCAACAGACCCTAGTAAATGTTGTTCCCCGCCATGTCTATGTGTTCTTATTGTCCAGTTCCCACTTACAAATGAGAACATGTGGTGTTTGGTTTTTTGTTCCTGAGTTAGTTTGCTGAGGATACTGGCTTCCAGCTTCATCCATGCCCCTGCAAAGGACATGATCTTGTTCCTTCCTGTGGCTGCATTGTATTCCACAGTGTATATGTACTACATTTTCTTTATCCAGTCTATTATTGATGGGTATTTGGGTTGATCCCTTGTCTTTGCTATTGTGAATAGTGCTGCAGTGAAAATACATGTGCATATATCTGTATAATAAAATGATTTCTATTCCTCTGGGTATATACCCAGTAATGAGATTGCAGGGACAAATGGTATTTCCAGTTCTAAATCTTTGAGGAATTGCCACACTGTCTTCCACAATGGTTAAACTAATTTACATTCCCACCGACAGTGTAAAGGCATTCCTATTTATCTGCAATCTCGCCAGCATCGGTTATTTCCCAACTTTTTAATAATTGCCATTCTTACTGGCATGAGAAATTATCTCATTGTGGTTTTGATTTGCATTTCTCTAATGATCTGTGATCCTGGACTATTTTTCATGTGTTGGTCGCATGTGTGTCTTTTTTGAGAAGTGTCTGTTCTTTTGCTTTGTCCACTTTTTAATGGGGTTTTGTGTTTTCTTCTTATAAATTTGCTTAACTTCCTTGTAGATTCTGGATAGCTAACATTTGTCAGATGGATAGATTGTAAAAATGTTCTCCCATTTTGTGGGTTGTCTGTCTGCTCTAATGATAGTTTCACTTGCTGTGCAGTAGTGCCTTAGTTTAATTAGATCCCATTTGTCAATATTTGCTTTTGTTGCAATTGCTTTTGGTGATTTCATCTTTGTCCATGCCTATGTCCTAAATGGTATTGCCTAGATTTTCTTCTAGGGTTTCTATAGTTTTGGGTTTTATATTTAAATATTTAATCCATCTTGAGTTAATTTTTGTATAAGGTGTAAGGAAGGCATCCAGTTTCAATTTTCTGCATATGGCTAGCCAGTTCTCCCAGCACCATTTAATAAATAGGGAATCCTTTCCCCATTGCTTGTTTTTGTATGGTTTGTCAAACATCAGATGGTTGTAGACGTGTGTTTTTTTATTCTTAAGCCCTCTATTCTGTTCCATGGGTCTATGTGCCTGTTTTTGTACAGTATCATGCTGTTTTAGTTATTGTGGCCTCATAGCATCATTTGATGTCAGGTAGCGTGAAGCCCTCAGTTTTGTTGTTTTTGCTTAAGATTACCATGGCTATTCTAGCTATTTTTTGGTAGAATATGAATTTTAAAATAGTTTTTTCTGTGAAGAATGTTAATAGTAGTTTAAAGGGAATATTATTGAATCTATAAATTTATTTGAGTAGGATGGTTTTTGTCACGATATTGATTCTTTCTACCCATGAGCATGGAATGTTTTTGCATCTGCTTGTGTCCTCTCTGATTTTCTTAAGAAGTGTTTTGTAGTTCGCCTTAAAGAGGTACTTCACTTCCCTTGTTAGCTGTATTCTTAGGTATTTTATTCTCTTTGTGGCAGTTGTGAATGGAAGTCCTTTTGTGATTTGGGTTTCTGCTTTTCTGTTGTTGGATAGGAATGCTTGTGATTTCTGCACATTGATTTTGTATCCTGAGGTTTAGCTAAAGTTGCTTATCTGCTTAAGAAGTTTTTGGGCTGAGACAATGGGGTATTATAAATATAGGATCATGTCATCTGCAAACAAAGATAATTTGACTTCATCCTTTCCTATTTGAATACCCTTTATTTCTTTCTCTTGCCTGATTGCCCTGGACAGAACTTCCAACACTATGTTGAATAAGAGTGAGGAGAGAGGGCATTCTTTTCTTGTGCCAGTTTTCAAGAGGAATGAGTCCAGCTTTTGCCCATTCAGTATGATATTGGCTGCAGATTTGTCATAAATGGCTTTTATTATTTTGAGGTATGTTCCTTCAATGCCTAGTTTATTGAGAGTTTTTTTTTTTTTTTTTTTTTTTTTTAACATGAAGGGGTGTTAAATTTTATCAAAGACCTTTTCTGTGTCTATTGAGATAATTATGTGGTTTTCGTTTTTAGTTCTGTTTATATGATGAATTACATTTATTGATTTGTGTATGTTGAACCAGCCTTGCATTTCAGGGATGAAGCCAACTTAATCATGGCTGGTAAGATTTTTGATGTGCTGATTAATTTGGTTTACAAGTATTGTATTGAGGATTTTTGCATCAGTGTTCATCAGGGATATTGGCCTGAAGTTTTCTTTTTTCTTGTTGTCTCTGCCAGGTTTTGGTATTAGGATGATGCTGGCCTCATAAAATGAGTTAGGGAGAAGTAACTCCTTTTCAATTATTTGGAATAGTTTCAGAAGAAATATTACCAGCTCCTCTTTTTACCTCTGGTACAATTCAGCTGCACATCAATCTAGACCTGGGCTTTTTCTTTGGTTGGTAGGCTATTTATTACTGCCTCAATTTCAGAACTTGTCTATTCAGGGATTCAACTTTTTCTTGGTTTAGTCTTGAGAAGGTTTATGTGTCTAGGAATGTATCTGTTTCTTCTGGATTTTCCAGTTTATTTGCATAGAGGTATTTATGGTATTCTCTGATAGTTGTTTGTATTTCTATGGGGTCAGTGGTGGTATCCTGCATTTCATTTCTGATCATGTTTATTTGAATCTTCTCTCCTCTTCTTTATTAGTCTCATTAGTGGTCTATCTTTTTTATTAATTTTTTCAAATAACCAACTCCTAGATCCATTGATTTTTTTTGAAAGTTTTTATTTGTGTTCCTATCTCCTTGAGTTCTGCTCTGATCTTGGTTATTTCTTGTCTTTTGCTAGTTTTGGGGTTGGTTTGCTTTTGTGTTGTTAGGTTTTAGTTGTGATGTTAGGTTGCTAATTTTAGATCTTTCAAGACAGACCAATATTCACATTCAGGAAATCCAGAGAACTCCAATAAGATACTCCAGGAAAAGATCTACCCCAAGACACATAAACATCAGATTCTCCAAGGTCAAAAGGAAGGAAAAACCATTAAGGACAGTAACAGAGAAAGGCCAGGTCACCTAGAAAGGGAAGCCCACCAAACTAACAGAGGACCTCTCAGAACAAAACCCTGCAAGCCAGAAGAGATTGAGGGCCAATATTCAACATTCTTAAAAAAAAAAAAAAAAAGAAAGAAAAAAAGAAATTCTAACACACAATTTCACATCCAGCCAAACTAAGATTCATAAGCGAAAGAGAAATAAAATCTTTTTCAGACAAGCAAATGCTGATGGATTTTGTCACCACCCCACCTGCCTTGTGAGAACTCCTAAAGGAAGCACTAAACATGGATAGGAAAAACCATTACCAGCCACTACAAAAACACACTGAAGTACACAGATTAATGACACTATGAAGCAACTACATTAAAAAGTCTGCCAAATTAACTAACCAGCATCATGATGACAGGATCAAATTCACACATAACAATATTAACCTTAAATGTAAATGGGCCCAACGCCCCAATTAAAAGACACAGAATGGCAAGCAGGATACAAAGACAAGACCTATTGGTGTTCTGTGTTCGAGAGACACATCTCGTGTGCAAAGATGCACATAGACTCAAAATAAAGAGATGATGGAAAACTTACCATGCAAATGGAAAGCTGAAAAAAAGCAGGGGTTGCAATCCTAGTTTCTGACAAAATAGATATTAAGTCAACAAAAGTCAAAAAAGACAAAGAAGGGCATTACATAATGTTAAAGGGTTCAATTAAACAAGAAGAGCTAACTATCCTAAATATGTATGCACCCAATGCAGCAGCACCCAGATTCATAAAACAAATTATTAGAGGGACCTATAAAAGGACTTAGACCCCCATACAATAATAGTGGAAGCCTTTAATACCCTGCTGTCAGTATTAGACAAATCATCGAGGCAGAAAATTAATGAAGATATTCAGGACTTGAACTCAGCTCTAGACCAAGCGGACCTGATAGATATCTACAGAACTCTTCACCAAAGTCAACAGAGTATACATTTTTTTCAGTGCCACATGGCACTTACTCTAAATTCGATCACATAATTGGAAGTAAAACACTCCTCGGCAAATGCAAAATAACTGAAATCATAACAGTCTGTCAGACCACAGCATAATCAAATTAGAAGTCAAGATTAAAAAGGCCACTCAAAACCACTCAACTACTTGAACTTTGAACAGCCTGCTCCTGAATGACTCTGGGTAAATAATGAAATTAAGGCAAAAATCAGCAAGTTCTTTGAAACCAATGAGAACAAAGACAACATATCAGAATCTCTGGGATGCAGCTAAAGCAGTGTTAAGAGGAAAATTTATAGCATTAAAGGGAATTTTTTTTATATTACATATTTTATTTATTGCTTTTAGAATTTCAATTTGATTCTTTCTATAGGCTCTCTTTCTCTGCTAATATTCCCTCATATGTTCATCTGCTCATTTATTATGGTCAGTTTTAAAGTCCTTGAACACTTTTGATTAAGATGATTTAAAATCTTTGCTAATTCCAGCAGTTGGATCATCTCTCAGAGTTTTTGTCCGCTGACTGACCTCTTCCTTCAGTTACTTATATTTATCTGCTTCATTTCATGTGTAAATTTTTTGTATTGTCTGCCAGAAATTATGGATACTGATGACTGAGAATCTGGAGATAGTGTCTTCTTCTAGAGAGAGTAGAGTTGGGTTTTTGTCTTGTCTTTTTAAAAATATTTCACAGATGGTTAATTTCTTGGTCAATTAATCTTTTTTTTTTCTGTTTTAAATTATACTTTAAGTTCTAGGGTACATGTGCACAACGTGCAGATTTGTTACATATGCATGCATGTGCCATGTTTGTGCGCTGCACTCATTAACTCGTCATTTACATTAGGTATATCTCCTAATGCTATCCCTCCCCCCTCCCCACAATAGGACCTGGTGTGTGATATTCCCTTTCCTGTGTCCAAGTGATCTCATTGTTCAATTTCCACCTATGAGTGAGAATATGCGGTATTTGGCTTTCTGTTCTTGCAATAGTTTGCTGAGAATGATGGTTTCCAGCTGCATCCATGTCCCTACAAAGGACACAAACTCATCCTTTTTTTATGGCTGCATAGTATTCCGTGGTGTATATGTGCCACATTTTCTTAATCCAGTCTGTCACTGATGGACATTTGGGTTGATTCCAAGTCTTTGCTATTGTGAATAGTGCTGCAATAAACATACGTGTGCATGTGTCTTTGTAGCAGCATGACTTATAATTCTTTGGGTATATCCCTAGTAATAGGATGGTTGGGTCAAACGGTATTTCTAGCTCTAGTCCTTGAGGAATCAATCACACACATAACCAATTTCCACAATGGTTGAACTAGTTTACAATCCCACCAACAGTGTAAAAGTGTTCCTATTTCTCCACATCCTCTCCAGCACCTGTTGTTTCCTGGGTTTTTTTTTTTTTTTTTTGACTTTTGAAAGATTTATTTATGTATTTTAGTCTTGAAAAGTCCTAGCTGTTCCTAGAGAATGGCCTAGCAGCCAGGGTCGCCTGCAGGCAGGCTTTGCCCTATACTAAGTGCCCAGCAAGCTGGCACGTGGGGCTGAGACCTAGCCTACACCCTGCCCACTGAGCTGCACACCCAGGCCCTGGGCAGCATGTTTCTCTAACGTACCCACAGGCACAAGTCACCTATACAAGCAGGAGACTCAGTCCCGTTGACTGGATGGTAAATGGAAGATTCCAGAACACTTCCAGACTTCTGAGTTGCATCTTTTAACCAATGCTTTTTTGATTTCTTATCAAAATATAAGCCACAGCATTTTAGGCCATTTGCCTTGCTTGCCTGCAATAAAACAAGCAAGAACAGTATCAAACCCAGTAAACATAATGCGAAAATCTCACATAATTCTCCAACCTCAAAAATTCAATTTATTATGTATTTAACCATTTTTTATAAAAACGTGTCACAGAAGGCCACTGTGCCTGATTCCGTGTGAAAGACGCATCTGCCCATCACCGCGATGGTCCCATCTGCAGGCTGTTTTCCACACCAGTAAGTACAAGTAGCAAGACAGTCATTGGCTCAAGTTCTCCCAAGGACTAAAGTCACATGGCTCAGTCTTCGGATTGTTTAGCTCCTTCTCTGGCTAGTCTATCAAATTCTTCATTGCCTATAAATCCCAAATGACCAGGAACATGCATCCACTGAATGTCCATCCCCTGGGTGAGCCTCTCCAGTGCCACGAAGTCCTCTTTGTTGATCACCTCTTTCCCTGCACTTGTCTTCCACCCATTTTCCTTCCAACTTTGAACACAGTTAGTTATACCATTTATAGTAAACATACTGTCTGTATACAGAACCAGTTTACTGATGTTTTGAGCCTTTGCTTGTTCAATGGCTTTGCAGGCAGCATGAATTTCTGCTCTTTGGTTTGTCTGTCGCCCAGGAAGTCTAATGCCTACATTTAAAGGATGGCCCGGCCCCCAGTAAACGCAGATTCCTGCTCGTGGCCTTCTACGCGCATTACTGGAGCAGCAGCCATCAGTGTAGACGACAACAAAGTCTCCCATGTAGGAAAACGTGTCTCTGCTAACTGGAGGCCCTGGCTCCATGCTCAGCTTCATGTACTTTGCATATGGCTCTGTGCTTTCATCTCCATCTCCATCCAGTGGCTCACGGAGTCGCTTGCTGGCTTTTGTCTGCGATTCTTTTCCATGTTGATTTTCCTGCCCTTCTGAAACTTCTGGGCTTGCAGATTTCCTGACAAAGGTCCAGGTCTCATCCTCTATGGCAAACTTCTTAAATCTGGCAGCAGGAAACTGGTCCACCTTTGCTTTGCACTCATTCCAGGTCAGAAAGACCCTAGTCTTAGGGCCCCTCCTCACAGCATAGAACATCCCGAACCCGCAAGAGCTGCGAGGGCAGGACACGGCAGCCAAGGCGACTCTGTGGGGCAGGAACACAAGCCAACTCATCGCTCACTCCTGGCACGGGGAAGCATTTAGACTCTGTTTCCTGATTTTTTTTAATGATTGCTGTTCTAACTGGTGTAAGATGGCATCTCATTGTGGTTTTGATTTGCATTTCTCAGATAGGGAGGGATGATGAGCATTTTTTCATGTGTCTGTTGGCTGTATGAATGTCTTCTTTTGAGAATGTCTGTTCATATCCTTTGCCCACTTTTTGATAGGGTTGTTTGTTTTTTTCTTGTAAATTTCTTTGAGTCCTTTATAGGTTCTGGATATTAGCCCTTTGTCAGATGAGTAGATTGCAAAATTTTTCTCCCAATCTGTAGGTTGCCTGTTCACTCTGATGGTAGTTTCTTTTGCTGTGCAGAAGCTCTTTAGTTGAATTAGATCCCATTTGTCAATTTTGGCTTTTGTTGCTGTTGCTTTTGGTGTTTTAGACATGAAGTCCTTGCCCATGCCTATGTCCTGAATGGTATTACCTAGGTTTTCTTCTAAGGTTTTTACGGCTTTAGGTCTAACATTTAAGTCTCTAATCCATCTTGAATTAGTTTTCATATAAGGATTAAGGAAAGGATCCAGTTTCAGCCTTCTACTTATGGCTAGACAATTTTCCCAGCACCATTTATTAAATAGGGAATCCTTTCCCCATTTCTTGTTTGTGTCAGGTTTGTCAAAGATCAGATGTCTGTAGATGTGTGGCATTATTTCTGAGGGCTCTGTTCTGTTCCATTGGTCTATATCTCTGTTTTGGTACCAGTACCATGCTGTTTTGGTTACTGTAGCCTTGTAGTATAGTTTGAAGTCAGGTAGCGTGATGCCTCCAGCTTTGTTCTTTTGGCTTAGGATTGTCTTGGCTATGCGGGCTCTTTTTTGGTTCCATATGAACTTCAAAGCAATTTTTTCCAATTCTGTGAAGAAAGTCATTGGTAGCTTAATGGGGATGCATTGAATCTATAAATTACCTTGGGCAGTATGGCCATTTTCACGATATTGATTCTTCCTATCCATGAGCGTGGTATGTTCTTCCATTTGTTTGTGTGCTCTTTGATTTCACTGAGCAGTGGTTTGTAGTTCTCCTTGAAGAGGTCCTTCACATCCCTTGTAAGTTGGATTCCTAGGTATTTTATTCTCTTTAAAGCTATTGTGAATGGGAGTTGATTCATGATTTGGCTCTCTGTTTGTCTGCTACTGATGTATAAGAATGCTTGTGATTTTTGCACATTGATTTTGTATCCTGAGACTTTGCTGTAGTTGCTTATCAGCTTAAGGAGATTTTGGGCTGAGACAATGGAGTTTTCTAAATATACAAAATTGGTCAATTAATCTTATCCTTTTGAATTTTGTGCTTAAATTTTTTTAGAATTTTCTGAGAGTAACCATTACTGTAGTGGTTGAAAAGTCCTTCCCTAAGTGTCTTTCAATATCAACTGATGTAATTGTATTTTTCAGTGAAGTATCTCTCATTTAGCTACTTAGAACATCCTATGTATTCCAGCATGGTGAGAACTTCAGATTTCAGCTCACAGATCCCTAGGACCTTTCCTTTCCTTTTCCTTTTTTTTCCCTAGCACTGTCCTGAACTACCTGATATTCAACATCTAAAATAATTTCTGTATGTAGCTCATATACATATATTCACACACACACAAATTAGATATACATATATGCATATATAAGCAATATATACATAATACATACATACATAATTTGTATAAATTATATGCATATATGTATATTAAAATATACATGTGTCTTGGCCAGAGTGGAATTATAGTAAACACTTTTAAATTACTAGTTTTTCCTTTATTATACAAGTATTACATGTTCATTACAGATAAATTAGAAAAGCAAAAAATGTATTTGA
Organism: Piliocolobus tephrosceles; assembly: GCF_002776525.5. Lineage (NCBI taxonomy): Eukaryota > Metazoa > Chordata > Mammalia > Primates > Cercopithecidae > Piliocolobus > Piliocolobus tephrosceles. The sequence goes on along the minus strand of NC_045443.1, from coordinate 34,007,313 downwards.
TAAGGAAACTACTCATAATACTAGCTATCACAGGCAATCTTTGTGTTTTATATATATAGTCTATATCTACAAAATTTTCAAATTATATACACACAAATTATATGTGTATAATATATATGAATAATTTTTAAATACAGAATAGTTTTCCAATATGTGTATTTACCTAGTTTCCTTTTAATATATCTTAAATTGTATCAACTAATCTAACACTATAATATTAAAATACTCATTCATAAAAGAGATTTTATGATCTACTTTAAATCATTTAAAACCCCAACATAGGCTCTGTGCTTTTCTTAATAGTTATAATTCTTTTTGATGAATCTAATCTTTTATCACCTTCTAATTCCCATGGATGAACAAATTCTTAGGCAAATGCTGTGGTACTTGGTGAGTTTATAGATGTTCATGTATAAGAGGATATTACTTGCATTATTAAGATTGATTTCAAAAGAGAAAATATGACATAAATATGTGAAAGAAGCCCCTTGGTGATTTTTATTGCATATTTGTGGTTTTAGAATAAATGTGAACATTGGGAGTTTAAAAATTGTAGCATTAAGTTACTAGGAGAAGCGAAAGGAGCACTGAATAAAAAAATTAAAGTAACAGAGGCAAAAAGTATCATAAGAAATGGGAGTGGTTTGTAGATATAGACAAAGTTCAAGACTCTTTCCAATATATATAGTGAAATGATAATCTGGATTCATCTTAATGTCCATGATATGCATTACTGGTTAATGAATAAACTCTGGAAGCCACAGATTGCTCTGAAGGTAATTTAAATTATCCCAATAAAGATTAAAGTAAGGGTTTTACTGGTCATTGGCTCGGTGATAAATGGAGTGAGCTGAAGATTGATTGCTGAGCATTCATTGCCAAATTAGAGATGACCACTATTTTTCTCTTGCCCTCCCATAGTTTCTGTTTACATTAAACCAGTTTTTTCTGAAATTTCCCTTTTTTATTTACAGGAATCTACATTTTTTCCTCTTCACCTATATTGCTCAGACTGTGAAGGAGGTTTTCAGTAACTATGAATTCCAGGAAATTGTGTAGCTTAGGACAAAAATCATTGGAATTGAACATCAAAACAAATAATAACAAAGAATAATAGAAAAACATTTAAATATTGAATCTATTGGTTACTAGCAGTGTAATCTTAGGTCAGTTACTTAGCTTTTCTGAATATCAGTTTATTTATTTATAGGTTTAAGATAATAATACTTATTTCACATTATGGTTATGAGAATTAAATGAAGAAATATATTTGTAGCTAGAAACATTAGCATAATGTCTAACACATAATAGATGCTCAATAAATGATTACTCTAGGTTCATTCATGACTACTGATTATCTGGATCAGGTGTCAGCAAATTTTTTCGACAAAGGGGCAGATATAAAATATTTTAAGCTTTATGGGCTACACTGTCTCCGTCATAGGCACTAAACTCTGCTGTTACAGGACAAAAGGAACCCTATACAATATGTTAAGGAATGAGCATTGCTGTATTCCATTTATCTTTGTATACAAAAATTGGCAGCCGACTGGATTTGGCCAGTAGGGGCAGTGTTTGATGACCTCTGGTATAAGTTAAGAAATATTGTGGGGCTTTTTGTTTGTTTACCTATTTAGTCATTGGACCTATGTTTTAGGCTTCAGGCTTTGGAAAAATACAGAAAAAGAATCATCCATCCTTTTTCCTCTTAGAAGTCATTTTGCATGTCGAATCAAGATAAAATTTCACTACATTCTTTTCTGTAAATTATCATGTTTTTAAATACCAAATTCCTTGGTAAAGCTATGATTTTTATTTATTACATTTTTTTTCTGAGATGGAGTTTCGCTCTTATTGTCCAGGCTGGAGTACAATGAATGGCATGATCTCAGCTCACTGCAACCTCTGCCTCCCAGGTTCAAGCGATTCTCCTGCCTCAGCCTTCCAAGTAGCTGGGATTACAGGCATGTGCCACCATGCCTGGCTAATTCTGTAATTTTAAGTGAGACGGGGTTTCTCTATGTTGGTCAGGCTGGTCTTGAACTCCCGACCTCAGGTGATCTACCTGTCAGCAATTCTAAAGGTCAAGAGTTTTCAAAGTAATGTAAACCTATTTTTCTTGCCTTAGAGATAGTTATATTTGAGTTGGATTATTCTGTATAGATGTATCAGTGTAAATTCATTGGCAAATGGAAATCTTTGGAGTTAAATGTTATTCTTTGTCCTGTCTTGTGTCTAGCCTTCAACCTAAGCTACACTGGAGAACTGCTTCATAATAATTTTTAGCTTTTATTTGTTCTTTAGATTAGATAAACTTAGCCTAACTATATTATCATGGAGAAATGTAGTAGTTTAGAAATAATAAGAATTGTATTATATCTCCAGATTCATCACCAACTTAGTGTACTGTATTTAAAAATTAATATTCTAAAACCTACTATTTATGAGATTGCCATTAGCTTTATCCCTTTTCTCTAAACTTGTTATTTTCCATCATGATTAATAGGTACAAAATAATTACAATAAGGAAAAGGATCTAGTATTTGATAGCACAACAGGGTGACTATAGTCAATAATAATTGTATATTTAAAAAAAACTTAGAGTGTAACTGCATTGCTTGTAACTCAAAGGATAAATGCTTGAGAGCATGGATATCCCATTCTCCATGACGTGCTTATTTTGCATTTATACCTGTACTAAAATATCTCATGTACCCCGTAAGTATATACACCTACTATGTACCCACAAAAATGTTTAAAATAAAAAATAAATAAATAAATAAAATATGCAAGTCAATCACTGTGATACACCATGTTAACAGAATAAAAGATTAAAAGAAAACTACATAGTCATTTCAACAGATGTAAAATAAAGCATTTGACAAAGTTCAATCTACATTCATAAGAAAAATCCTCAAAAACTGGTCTAGAAGAAATTATCCTCAATATAATAAAGGACATTTATAAAAAGCCCATTGTTCACAACATAATCAATGAGAAAAAACTCTTTCCCTAAGATCCAGTGCATAAAAAATCTAGTCTTGCCACTTGTTTTTAAAATAGAAATGACCAGAACAATCAGACAAGAAAAAAGACATGCAAGTAAAATAAGAAAAAGTAAAATAATTACTGTTTGCAGATAATGTGATTCTACATTTAGAAAACCCTAAAGATGTCACCAGAAAGCATAGAGCTAATAAAAAATTCAGTAAACTTGCTATATACAAAAACAAACATTCATAAATCAGTTGAGTTTTTTTTGTTCTGCATTTTATTTCCTTTTTTTACTTTTTATTTACTTTTTTAAATTTAACTTTTATTTTAAGTTCAGGGATACATGGCAGGTTTCTTATATAGGTCAACTTGCGTCATGAGGGTTTGTCATACAGATTATTTCTTTGCCCAGGTACTAAGCCTAGTACCTATTAGTTATTTTCCCTGATCCTTTCAATCCTCCCACCACTACCATCAAGGAGGCCCCAGTGTGTACTATTCCCCTCTCTGTGTCCATGTGTTCTCATCATTTAGTTCTCAGTTATAAGTGAGAACATATGGTATTTAGTTTTCTGTTCCCATGTTAGTTTGCTAAGAATAATGTCCTCCAGCTTCATCCTGCAAAGGATATGATCTCATTCCTTTTTATGGCTACATAGTTTTCCATGGTGTAGATATGGTTTGGCTGTGGACTCACCCAAATCTCATCTTGAATTTTAGCTCCCATAATTCTCATGTGTTGTGAGAAGCACCCTGTGGGAGCTAATTGAATCATGGGGGTGGGTCTTTCTCATGCTGTTTTCGTGAAGGTGAATAAGTCTCATGAGATCTGATGGTTTCATAAAGAGGAGTTCCCCTGCACGAGCTCTCTCTTTTCACCTGCTGTCATCCGTATAAGATGTAACTTGCTCCTTCTTCCCGTCCACCATGATTTTAAGGTCTCCCCAACCATGTGGAACTGTAAGTCCATTAAACCTCTTTCTCTTTTAAATTGCTCAGTCTTGGATATGTCTTTATCAGCAGCATGGAAACAGACTAATACAGTATATATGTACCACATTTTCTTTATCCAGTCTAGCAAATTCTGGGTCTTTGCTATTGTGAATAGTGCCGCAATCAGTGTGTGTGTGTGTGTGTGTGTATGTGTGTGTATGTCTTTATGATAGAATGATTTGTATTCTTTGGGGCATATACCCAGTAATAGAATTGCTGGGTTGAATGGTATTTCTGTTTCTAGGTTTTTGAGGAATCACCACACTGTCTTCCACAATGGTTAAACTAATTTACATTCCCATCAATGGCATATAAGAGTTCCTTTCTCTCCACAACCTCACAAGTATCTATTATTTTTTGACTCCTTAATAGCCATTCTGACTGGAGTGAGATGTTATCTCATTGTGGTTTTGATTTGCATTTCTCTAGTGATCAGTGACGTTGAGCGTTTTTTCATATGATTGTTGAATGTATGTAAGCATTCTTTTGAGAAGTGTCTATTCATATCCTTTGCCCACTTTTTAATAGGTTGTTTGTTTTTTTCTTGTAAATTTAAGTTCCTCATAGATGCTGGATATTTGACCCTTGTCAGATGCATAGTTTGCCAAAATTCTTCTATTCTGTAGATTGTCTGTTCACTCTGTTGATAGTTTCCCTTACTGTGCAGAAACTCTTTAGTTTAATTAGATATCATCTGTCAAGTTTTGCTTTTGTTTCAGTTGCTTTTGGCATCTTCATCATGAAACTTTTGCCCATTCCTAGGTCCACAATGCTTTGCTTAACTTGTCTTCCAGGGTTTTTATACTTTCAGATTTTACATTTAAGTCTTCAGTCCATCTTATGTTAATTTTTTTATATGGCATAAGGAAGGGGTCCAGTTTCAGTCTTCTGCATATGGCTAGCCAGTTATCGCAGCAGCATTTATTGAATAGGGAATCCTTTCCCCATTGCTTGTTTTTGTAAGGTTTGTCAAAGATTATCATGGGAAATGCAAATGAAAACCACGGGATGTCAGTTGACACCCGTCAGGATGGCTACTAGCAAAAAACAAATGATTCCAAGTGTTGGTGAAGGTGTGGAGAAAAGGGCCCCTTTGCATGCTGTTGATGGGAAAGTAAATTGGTACTGCCATTATAGAAAACAGTATCGAGTTTCCTCAAAGACTAAAAACAGAACTACAGATGATTAAGCACTCCCACTTCTGGGCGTATACATGAAGTCAATGAAATCACTACCTCAGAAAGATAGCTGTTCTTCCATGTTCATCACACCATTATTCATTATAGCCAAGATATGCAAACAACCCAAATATCTGTGCATGTATGGATGAATGAATAAAAAGTTATGTATACATACACACACACACACACACACACACAGAGGAATATTATTTAGCCTTTCAAAAGAAAGGGGTCCTTCCATTTGCCACAACATGGATGAACCTGGAGAATCATATGCTAAGTGAAACAAGACATGCATAGAAAAACAAATGCTACATGGTCTCATTGATATGCAGAATCAAAAAATGTTGCAACTGGGACTCTCTCACCTGTGCTGAATAAGGAGAAACTCAGATTTAACTCCAATAAGAAAACTGTAGTCATAGGGCTGATGGACCTTCTTGATGCTGCTCAGGTGTGGGGACAATAAGAGAGATAGTAGCTAAATTAAGGGAAGTACTGTCTCAGGTAACCTTAATTCCCACCACTGAGGCTCACAAAGACACTGGTGTTTCTGGTGGATGAAGAACATGTCAGTTTACGTGGTTCGGGTTACACCATCTTGAAGGCATCCCTACAAAGCTGCACATTAGAGTTTGAGGCTTAGGAAGAGAAGTCTGTGGGTGGAGGGCCAGATAATACACTATGGATAAGTGTAGGGCAGGGACGTGCCTGTGCAGGAGGCTGTGCCCCTCATTTTACCTCACCCATGCAGTGCCCTGAGAACAACAAATGTCCCTCCCAACAGAGTCAGCATCTGGTCCCCAGCAGCAGAGAGGGCTAATAATAATTAAAGGTGCTTTGTTTGTTTGCTTTTTTGCTTTTGTTTTCTGGACAGCAAAAACTTGGAGTCCCACAAATGTTCCACATTGAAGTTCTGACATCATATTGATTGTCTTCTACATCTCCTGTCCCCAGATGGTTGCTAAGAGTGGGGGCAGCTCAAGAGATTGGGAAAACAGAGGATGAAAGGTAACTTTCCCCCACCCACACTTCTAGGCCACAGGCCACTGAAGGCCCTTCACAAAACTCTGCCTGAGTTTGGATAACAGGGCTTTGACCTAGACTCTGAGCTGAATCATGAGTGGAATGGAACCTTTACCCTAAATCAAACTGCTTTATTCCAGAGGAGACTAAAATATTTCTGGACAGAATTGTATTCATTCATTTTCAGGCTTACTCCAAATCCACCAGTCATGTTAAGTCCACCAACACCCTACCAATAACATTATCAGAGACAGGGGCTTAAATTAAAAAAACAAAAACAAAAAACTATTGGTTAGCAAATATGTAGAAAATATTCCAGATATGTACACTGCAATATTGTCTGCTCATTACACAAATAATTTCATTCTTAAGCAAATTCCTAGTCCTATGATATTCAAGTACAGATATTCCAAAGGCATTTGGACAAGCATAATCCAAAGGAAACATACAAATGAGAGAGAGCTAGGTACAAAGATCATGTCAGACTGGGCTGTCTGTGTGTGTGTGTAAAAATGCAGTGGGTGTGGCGTAACCAATTGCAGTCAAAGAGCAGAGAACAAAGGGTCAAAACAAGCATGAGCGAGACAAATAAATACTAAGCCATTCAGGGGGTCATTGGGTCAGCTACATAACCTGAATTCCTGTCCAGCCAAACTCTCCTCAGTCTTCTCCCCATGCAACAGACACATAATCGTGCATCTAATTCCAAAGCAGGAACAGTCTTAAGAATTAATATGGAAAATTTTCACCTTCAGATTTGTGGTCATAAATTCACGCAAGATATGATCAGGATGTTTATAAAGTACATATTACTCTGGTTCATTATATAAATATTAAGTACATCTTTAAATTTCACCTTAGTGCGTAATTTTCCAGACTGTCAGGTATTTATCCTAGGACTTGATTTTTAAGCACTTGTTGTTTTCTAATTCTAAATGTAAATATATATATATGTATATATATAAAAATTTACTTCTCTTTATTCACAAACAGAGGCATCACCATGATGTTCCTTTTCCAAACTTCTACAACCTTATACCTGATAAAGGACTTATACTTTCAAATGATAGTTTCTTGAGGGTTCTGGAGCAGCAGAATCTCCTGCTCTAGAATTCTAATTTGGTAGATTTTTAGGCCAGATGTGGGAATATATGTTTTTCAGAGAGTCACCCAGAGAAATCTGAAAACTAAACTCATGTGACTGAGCTAAATATTAGGTCAAACTATTATAAAGTTGACACTTTGTACATAAAATATTGTCAAGTTTTAACAATTTGATATGGTTCAAATTATGAAGAGTACAAAAAATGCCAACTTTGGGTTCTCAAACTTGCGTCTAATGCTTAAAATTTCTGATTCAGCTGGTATAGGATGGTGAGTGGACATTCCATATTTGATAAGCTGTTCTTTGTTTAGAGACCATTGAGTGTGACCCTGATTTGGCTCCAGATTGATTTTCTGTTATTCTTACGTAATTATGTATTATTTTGTTTGCCTATTAAGGAATTTTGGAAAGCCAAAATTCAAAAATAAAATGAAATAAAACTTTTCCAGAAACATCTATTATTATTATCTTTCTTTTTAATCTAAGAAGTTGCATTTCACTACCCTGTTTCTGTCAGCTTATTCAATGGAAAGCAAGATTTCTTTCTAACATTTCTCTTGGGAGAGGAGGTGAAGCAGATGAAAGTCACAGCACAGAAAACTAATATACTCTTCTTGCATCAGTGAAATGAAGAAGAGCACCTGTCTGCAAACAATGAGAAACTCAAAATGAGTAGTCATACACCTACCAGCCAGAGATCTATCTTAAAGATAGAAGAGTTGTGTTCAAATGATGATGTGCCAATCTTTTCAGCTAGACTTGTGTGCCTTCATATGATTGAAACCGTCATTTTAAAGTGCATAGAATAAAACAGGTACTGAGTTAATTACTCAGAAGGAAAAAAGAAGAAGAAAATATGTGTTATTGTCATGCATATTAATAAAATAAGTTGTAGCTGAAAAAAAATATATACTGCAGGAATAAGGGAAGTAAATTGTTTTAGAACTTTCATCACCAAATCATAGTAATAGAGTCTTATAGGACCTTATACGAAAGGGAAGATGAAGAGTAGCATTTAATAAATTTCTACTATATCAGCTAATGTTCTACATATATTTAATCTTCCTGATAACTCTTGAAGACTTAGGTGTATTATTCCTTTTCTTCAGTTGGAGAATCTGAAACTTACAGGCATTAAATAACATGTCCAAATTACACAGTATGTAAGTGGCAGAACTGAACTGTGAAATGACAAATGGTGATGGGGTCAGTGCTTGAGCACTGTTAACTTAGAACCATATAATTCCTGGTTACTCGAGGAATTCAAAAAGGAACTTTATTTGCATCATGTTTGTAATATGCACAGTTAGAAATGCAGAGTGAATGTTTAGGTTTCTGATTACTTCTTTATAGCTAAATTTTATCTTCAGTTAATTTTATAAGAATATGTGAATGCATTAGATAGATTTGACTTTAAATTTGCCATTTCAGAGCACAAGTAGCAGTCAAATTTTCTTAAAAAACAAAAGTTACATTTCTGTGCATTTTACCAAAATTCATTATCCTCTTATTTTGCAGCCCACCTCTAGTTGGTACTTCCCAGCTGCCCTTGCAGTTAGGTGTGGTCATGTGACTGAATTCTAGCCAATGACATGTTAGGAGACAAAATGTGTCTTCCCCAGGCAAAGGCTGTAAAACACCTCAGTGCTTTCTTTCCTTTTCTAGCAAATGAAATGATAATGAGGTGGAAGGGAATAGTGAAACCACAAGATGTAAAGAGTCTGGTCTCTGAATCCCTGACCAAGAGCATGTGCTTTGAATTCCTGCATGGGGGACAAACAAACTTATATTTCATTTGAGCCACAGAACAACATTCAGTAACAAAATGTTAGATGATTTTGGATTAAAACAAAATTAAATTTGGTTTTAGTGCAACCTACCTAGTTCAAGACTGTGGCAGATAAATTGACTTCTTAGAGCAAATTTCCTCTGTAAAACAGAAATAATATTTTTTATTAGAAGGAATTATTGTAAACAAAAAGTTAAATAATAGATATGAAACCACTTTATAATCACTAAGCAAATGGGTAACTTGAAGGAAATAATTTTCAAAGGTATGCTTTGTTCTCACACTTTAGGAAAATGTTCCTTTCTTTTCTTGGAAAAGCTTTATTAAAATATAATTTATATGCCATAAAATGTATGCATTATAAATGTACAATTCAATGAGTTGTAATACATTTTATAAGTTTTACAAACACTACCATAATTTTACAACTTTTGTATCACCCAAGAATGAAATCTCATGTTTGTTTAAAGTTACTCCCCATTCTACCTCCCAGTCCTAGACAATTACTAATCCACCATCTCAACATATAGATTTGGCATTTTGTGGAAATTTCATATGACTGGAATCGTTCAATATATGTTCGTTTGTGTCTGGCTTCTTTCACTAAGCGTAATATTTTTGAGGTTCATTCATGTTACAGTATGCATCTGTATTTGTTTCTGCTTATTGCTAAATAGTATTCCACTGTATAGGTATGTCAAATATTGCTTACCCATTTACCAATTAGTGAAATTAGATTGTTTCAAATTTTTAACAATTTTTGAATGATGCTGTTGTGACTATTCTCATGTATTTATTTGATACTTAGGAGTAGAATTGCTGGGTCAAACGGTAACAACAATTAAACATTTTAAGAAACTGTCAAAAAACTACTTTTCAAAGTGGATTACCATTTTACATTCACATTTGCAAGGTATGAGAGTTTCAATTTTCCCATATGCTTGCCAACATTTGTTATTGTTTGTTTTTTTGATTATAGACATCAGAGTGGGTGAAAAATAGTTTCCTAATATGGGATTGATTTACATTTCCTGGATAGATAATGATGTTGAACATCTTTTCATATCCTTAGTAGTCATTTTGTGTTGTCTTTGGAGAGATATGTATTTAAATCCTTTGCCCATTTTTTAATTGGGCTATTTACCTTGTCCAAATCCATCATTTTCCATATTGATAGCCAATTGTTCCAGCACTGAATTTTTTAAAAGGCTATTTCTTCCTGTTGAATTTTCTTGGCACCTTTGTTGAAAATTAATTGACCATAAATGTGAGGGACTATTTCTGGGATCTTCCTTCTATTCCACTGATCTCTATATATATCCTTATGTCATGACCATACCTTCTTGATTATTGTAGCTTTGTAGTAAACTTTAAAATTCAGAACTGAGTCATTCCACTTTGCTCTTTCTCAGGATATTTTTGACTATTCTGAATGTCTTAATTTTCATATGTTATTCTAATTTATTTTTGAGTTGTTTGTTGTTAGTGAATGGCCTTTTATTTTTATGTACATTGTTATTTTTCAGATGCTTCATATTGGTTTTGTTACCTCCTTTTCCCACCAAATAAGGTGAACTATTTCCATGACATTTGACAAGAGTATGTGGAAAGCTCCTTTCCCAACAATCTGAACAAATGATTATGAACACACCCCTATTTCAGTACAGCTGAAGGCAAATTGGTTGGGCTAGCAAAAGAGACATAGTAACTGCATATTAACTAATCTTTTTGAATGATGATAAATAACTCCCAATCCAATTTATATTGGCAAGCACACTTACTAAAAGGGAGCTTGTTACATGACTAAGGGACCAGCGACATTTTAAGTTCTCTAGCTTTTAGTGTAATACATACATGAATATAAGGAAGACAAAATAATTTTTAAAAAGTTATTGAGGAAAAAGGAAATGCTCTGTTCTAGGCGCCTCTTTGTAGAGGCACCTTTGGTGATGGTGTGGATAATAATGATGATGACGACAACAATGTCATCTGGGAAGATTTCTTCCGCTTCTTGTTTCCTTCCTGTGAATAATGCTCCGTTGTTATGACCTAGGGTTCCCCTGCACTCTTTATTCATTTTGCCTTTGGGGAGGTTGAATGACTTTTCATAAAGGCAAATTTAGGAAGATCTATTTCTTTAGCTACAGTCTCTTATTCTTGAAAGGAGTTCTAGCTGCAGAAGGCAGAAATACCTTAATCCTCCTTTATAATATAAGTTTCTGCAGGTGCTGCCTCATGTGGAAGCTGTTTTGAGGTGGGAGTAGAGGATTGTCAGTCAGCTTAACTAGTGTTCAGGTTGAGTTACTAAGCCCTCAGGTCAAAAGTTAATAATAAAAACAGTATTGTGTACTCCATATTTAGTCTTTGTTTCATTTACCTTTTTAACAATCTGTGGATAAAGAATTTTGTTCATTGGAAGCCCATTCAGAAATTTCAATACTAATGATTGTAATAATAACAATAAGAGTAGCTAATATGTATTGAATAGTTCTTACATGGCAAACATCACTTTAAAAGGTCACAAAATTTAATAAAATATCCGTAAATCCCTATTTTATAAGGATCATCCATTTTACACATAAGAAAAAAACTCTGAGGCACAGAAAGATAAAGTAACTTGTTCAGGATAACACAGCTAACAAATACGAGAGCCAGGATTTAAATCCAAATAGTTTAATGCCAGAACCTGTACCCTTAAAGACTGAATTGTACTTATATGTGTGCATTTTTTTATCCTTTTTCTGCCAATGATGAAACAAAGCACAAATAAGTACTTTGCTCACGTTTGCACAGGAAATAAGTGGTGGAGCTAATAATGAAACATAAACTGTTTACTCTGAACCCACTCTGTTCCTGAGGGTGTAGACTTGTGTTTCTGAGTCCCAGAACAGACAGAGGAAGAGGTAAACTCTCCAAGGCTATTAATAATGGCTGTGCAGAAAAGGAAAATAAGGCTCAGAAGAATTCTGCATGGGTTCACCCAGCCGTGTGAGAACTCTTACCCAAGACACTGATCCTGTTTTCGCATTTTTGACATTATGTACAGTTGCTATGCATATTAGAGGAGTCTATTTTGCCTTCATGTTCTTTCTCCTTAGGCTCACTTTCACATTCTTGAAGACAATTTTTTTTTTTATGAATTAAAGACTGGTTTAAATAAGGTTTTGCATTTCTATTTGTAGGAAACCAGGGGGTCATAATATTCAGAAATGATTAAATTTTTAGGTTTACATTTGGAGTTTATGTTTTTGCTTTTGAGAAAGGATAACCCATCAACTGCTTTGGTTGTACCACAGTAGTTAAAGATGCGTAATGGAAGAGACTCATTGGAGCTACTGGCAAACATGTACTGCCAGCCCAGGGAGATTAATAGCATGCTTGCTAACCAGCTTTGCTTACCACCAGTTACTGAAAAGTAGCCAGTTGTTCTTTTACTTTAACTATTTATTTTATCTCTTGGCAAAGCTGACCAAACGTTTTCTGCTTTAGAAGGCATAAAAAATATCAAAGTGAAAATATGGAAAGAAAGGCATGATTCAGAGCAAATGTATCTCTTCTTAAAATGTGTATGCTTTTGTATGTGAAAATACAAATATATGATGGCAAATGTGCAATACTGAATGAAGTATAATCAAAGAAATTCTATGGAATGACTGCCGTAGAATTTGACAAAGAATTTATCGCTATTTTTGAGGAAGCAAGTGTTATGTGTGTTTCCAACTTTTATCTGTTGTTTGATAGACATTGTGAAATGGTTTCTTTGCAAGTAGAAAATGTTTAAGAAGATTAATTATCATCCATTTATTTCAGAGTCACAATATTCTATGGCTTCTCCTCTTTCTTCATCTGTAGGCATTATAAGCTTCTGACTAGCATGCCCTCTTCCAAATCATAATTTTGAATAATAAAGTCAAAGCAGCGTTTCATTTTTGGAAAAAATATGACTTGGTGCTCAAATCAGCTGGGCCTACTCACACTTTGTTAAGATAATGAAAGAACAGTATTTTTCCTGAAATAACATTTTGGAACATCTTTTCAGCTGTTGCTGTCTTCTTTAATATGTCTTTGATTATGCAATCCTTATTTTCAAGGAACTCAGTGTGCCTTACAATCTTTTCATTACTCTTCTCAGGGTTTTGGTATTGAATTATAAATGGTGTGCCATAAAACATTTTAAGTTATAGGAACAGCTGTTTCCTCCTATCAATCAATCACATCATATTTCATTTTCATTGTTTTAATTAAAAAACGAGCTATCCACATTCCCAATGGAGTTTCAACGTCTGTGCTAAATCAGCCATCAAATAATCCAGTGATATGTAAGTGGAAAAGGATCACTCATATTTCCATTCCTCAACGTTGTAACTTTATGGTTAGTTGTTTTATTCTTTAAATTATAAGATCCTGTGGGAAAAGATATTTATTGTGGGGGGCACCTGAGAGATGAGAAGGGGCTATATAGTAAGTGTAAACTTCTCCTGTTCTGTGGAATTTTCAATTTAATTTTGAAAATTAAACTCTACTTAAATAGTAAATGACTAAATTTTAAAACTTGGTAAACTTTTATTAGTTATAGTAATTACTAAACCACCATTTCAATAATATGTGATTATAGTATTTTACTGAGTATATTATTATGTACATATGTATAAAAGGTACAACTGATAGATTGTTCACCAAAAAAAAAGCTCTGATACATTTGTAAAAAACTTTTAATATGAAGTGACATAGGAATAATTGATTAAATGGCATAGTAACAAATGAAAAGTTAAGATCAAAGTGCACAATTTCACATATGCATTAACATGTAGAAATAAATATATGGAATAAGTTTTATATATATAACTTAATAAGTTCAACTTATTAAGTTATATTTTAAGTTAATTCTTTATATGTAAAGTTGTATATATGAAATAGATTCAGGAAGACTTCTGTGTACAGATTTAGATGATGGGTGGGACTGATTGCATGTGGAAAATCAAAAGCCTTTTTATTTATTCATGTATTCAACTCATGGGCATCTACTCTGTTTCAGCCTTGTACTACAGGCTAGGTATGGAATATATATTTTTTTATAATTTCAACTTTCATTTTAGATTCAGAGGGTACATGTGCAGATTTGTTACATGAGTATATTGGGTGATGCCGAGATTTGAAGTATGAATGCTGCTATCGCACAGGTAGTGAACATAGTATCCAACACTTAGTTGTTCAGTCCTTGTCCCCTGCCCTCTCTCCCGCTTCTGGTAGAACAGAAAACCAAATACTGCATGTTCTCACTTATAAATGGGAGTTAAACATTGGATACTCATGGACATAAAGATGGCAACAATAGACACTGGGGATTATCATAGGTATAGACTATTAAAGAAAACACAGTCCCTCATCTGAATTATTATGTGTTGCTGAATGTAGACATGCAACGAAAAGGTAGGATATGTTGTTATGAGTGCTACTATGGGAATAAGTAGGAAGGTCACTTAGTTTAGTAAGCCCTTTAGAAAGATCCTTAGTCTGTAGTGTTAAGAATGGTTTGTAGAGCTCATGAAGGGTAGGGCAGTTGAGGGTAGATTAGATACAGAGTGACCAATTAGGAGGCCATTGCTACTGTTTAGGCAATTGATGAAGATTTTTTGATATAAGGCAGTAACAGTAAAAGAACTGGAAGGATTCCAGTGAAGACAAATAGCCTTCTAAATGATGCCTACCATAGTGCAATGAAGATATTGATAACCAAAGTAAATGCCATTGAAAAACAAAAGCTCAGTTTTCTGTCACCATAGAACACAGAGAGTAGACTCATCAACTCACAGGAGTAACCATTTCTGTGAGTTTCTGAAAGTTGAAGAGAGAAATAATTTGTTTTTTGAATACAAGTAGAATCATGTGCAGGCACAGTCTCTGTTTGGGAGGATGAAAATTCTATGTCAGATACAACTCTAGACCTTTATAATATTTTGAGGGAGTAAGCACATATGAAAAAAAAACCTCTTATTAAATAATTAACCTGACAAAATTTTGTTTAAAATTCACTATAAGAACACGGAGTTTGAGACAATCAATTCTGATGGGTGAGAGATTTGAGAATAGTAAGATATAACTACAGAGAAGTCCATATTTGTATTGCTACTTACAGGATGACGAGTTCATTAAATAGAGCTGCACTCAAGAATGAGGCAGAGGGAGGAAGATGTAGATAGGCGGATGGTGAGAACAGCTTTCCAATATTCCTGTGGATTCCAGAATATGGTTCTGAAGGCATAGCTGCTTCTCTGTCTACTTTATATTCATATATTTTATTATACAGATATGAGGTCACTGAAAACAGAATTGAGCTTGATATTATAGGTAAATAGTTTTATATTAGTGTTATATAATTTACTTAAAATATTTTAGCTATAAGTGAACTACTTGATGATGTTTTACATATGGATATACATTTGAAATAGTTACCTGTGCTTAGATAAAGAATATTCCCATCACCCAGAAGGTTTTCTCATTCTCACTTTGCAGTCGATCCCACTCGCAACCCACTGCAAAGATCTATCACCACAAATTATTTCTACCAATTTTTGAACTTCATATTAATGGAACCAACCAGCTTCTTTCAATCAACATATCTGTGTATTCATTGTTTTGTAATATTCAAAATATTATATACAGTATTATGGGAATATGACTTAATTTATCTATTCTCCTATTGTTGGATATTTAAAGTTATTTTTTAATAATACTGATATAAACATTTTGTAACTAATTCTTGTAATTTTATGTTGCCTGGGCATCCGTTTTGAATGAAAGCTTCACTTTCTCATACTAGAGACAGAGCTTGATCACCATTCCAGTTCTAACCATAAACAAATGGGATCAAACTGGTGGCCAAAGACCAAGAACTTAGAGGCATCTGTCCCGCCTTGCATGTTGGGCTCCCTACTTTCCTGCCATTTAAAGGGGACATTCAAGCATTTGCTGAGAACTTAAAGTGATCCACACCCTATTCCCTTATGTATACCCCTGGTTCTCTGTTTCTCTCTCTCTCTCTCTCTCTCTCTGCTTGACTCTTCATTACTGCCTCACAGACCCCAGGGAGGGAGGACTGCCCTCCCAACTTATGGCACCCTCCTTGCTCAGGATCTGTAAGTAAATCTTTAAACTTGTTTTTACTGGGTTGGTCTATTTAATTTGTGCCTTCCAGCTGAAGAATTAGGGGCTTCCCCAGGCCTGGTTTTCTTGAAGATGTGGGGGGAACACAAGGTCAGTCTCCCAGATGCAGAGTGATGGTCTGACAGACATAAACTAGGCATGGGTCAGACAACCAGACATTAGGCTGTCAGTCAGATAAAGGAAGTATCCTGAGAAAGGCACACTGCGGACACACACATTCAGCCTCACTTCATTTCCCGTTAGGGTAAGGTTACTAGCTTCTCTGGTATTGAAACACCAATTTAGCTGGGGGCTCTCAATAAACATCTTCTGAATCATTTGCTTTGAACTACTACGGCATAGACATTGTGATTTTTATACGTATTGTTAATGTTAGGCTAGCTACACCTTAGGTGTTACCAATTGCTATAATCAGGGATTCACATCTTAGGGATTGTCACTTGCTCTTTATTCAGAAAAGCCTCATTTCAGAAGAAATACACATATTTCATTATTTTATTAATCATTATTTCTGGTCACATATTTTACAATTCAATTTCAGATACAGGGATTCACTGGTGAAATTAGTTCCTTGTTAATTAACATAATGAATATGGAAGTGAAGTCTCATTGGCAAAGCCAGCAATAATAAAAATAAGTAGATTAGTTAAAATATTTTAAGCATATTATAATTGTCTAAATGTACCACTGCACCATTAATTGAAGATTGTATGCATCTAGCAAGTTCTGTAACTTGCAAACTTGAGAGAAGGGCTTTGGCCTTGATTTTTAAACAATCCTTTGTCCATCTATTGGCATGAAGGATTTTTGATTGGCCGATGATAATTACATGTCATCTCTAAGGGTATAGACTCCTATATCTAGAATATTACCATACCTGTCTCAAGTAAACTGCTCATGCAACATCAGATCAGTACCAAAAAAAAAAAAAAAAAAAAAAAGAGAGATAAGGAAATGAGAATTTATCACACTGAAAGGAGAAGTTACATAAACTTTTCTTTCTTCTTCTAAAGAATATTTACTCACCAACTATCAGTATGTATGGTAAAATTTAGTCTGATATTTGTTTTCATTAAAACCTCTTAGTGTGGTTGTGGGAAATTAGCTTATGTCGACTATTATTTAATTATCAATGACAACCCTTATTTACTGTCTTAGTTTGTTTTGTGTTGCTATAACATAATATCTAACACTGGGTAATTTACAAAGAAAGGAGGTTTAGTTAACTCACAATTTTGGTGGCTGGAAATTCAAGAGCATGGTACAGGCAACTATTTGGCTTCTGGTGAGGGCCATGTGCTGCTTCAAGTTGTGGTAGACAAGTAGAAAGGCAAGCAGGCATGTGCAAAGAGATCAAACATAAGGAGGAACAGCACACTTTCATGGTAACTAATCCGCTGGAATGAGAACTCCACAAGATGGCATTAATCTATTCAAGAGGGGTCTGTTCCAATGACTCAAACCCCTCCTACCAGGCCCCACCTTCCAACATTGCCACATTGGGAGTCAAATTTCAACATGAGTGGTGGCAAACCACGTCCAAAACACAGCATTCACCATTGGCGCCTTAGAATTGCGCATGACCAATTTGGCTTAGGTACTGAATTGCTGGCAGTACTTCTTCACCCTTCCCTGTATCTAGGCCTTTGGTGTGTAATTTTGCATTTTCATGAATTTTATCTCCTATCATTCACTTTCGGCTCTTGAAGTGTTTGCTTTTGCTAGTGAGATGGTAGGAGACCTTATGAAAGCAGGCGCTTTAATAATGCTTGCCCCAAAATAGGACATATGCCCAAGGTGGTTACAAGTAAATGAGCAATAGAAAGCAGAGACTTCTTGGTAATTCAATCTGAAGCAAAATTTCTCCAAATGACCAGCAGATCTGTGAGAATAAATGATTATAAATAAATAAGTTTTGTTTTTGTTGCTTTAAGGGTTCAGGATTACTGAGATACAGTGTTGTAGTAAATAAATTCACCCTTTTTAGGTACAGAGTTTTATGCATTTTGAGAAATATGTACAGTTACATGATCACCATCACAATAAAGATTTAGAACTTTTCTATAAACATTCAACATTCCCTTGTGCCCCATTATAAACAATCACCTCCCCTCACTCTTAGTCCCTGGCAACTACTGGTTGGTTTTCTGTCCCTGGTGGTTTTCAATTTTCCAAACAGTCAAATTAATGGACTCATATCGTATGAAGGTTTTTTTTTTTTTTTTTTAATTTGGCTCCTTTCATTTAGCATAACATAGATACATCAAAAAGCATTTGAGATGTATCTATATCTTTGCATGTATGTTCTTTTGATTTCTGAGTAGCACTTTATTATATGTATTTAACACAGTTGTGGTTTTATTTTTGTCGTTGTTTTTATTTTTACCATTCGCCAGGTGATAGACATTGGAGTTGTTCACATTTAGGGGATATTAAGACTAAGGCTACTTAGCAATATTTACATGTATGTTCTGGTGTGGGTGTACCATTTGATTTCTTTTAGGTAAATACTGAGTATCAGGATTGCTGAGTTGTCAAGTGGATGTTTGACTTTGTAAGAAACTGCCAATCTGTTTTATGGAGAGACTGAACCATATTACATTCTACCAACAATGTATGAGTGTTCAAATTACTCCACACCTTCAGTAGCTCTTGGTAATGTCAGATTTAGGGGGTTGGGGCTGTCCTTGTTTTGGTTTATTAAGTAATTGCTATAGGTGTAAAGTGGCATCTCATTAGGTTTTTCATTTAGATTTCTCTAAAAAGTAACAATGTAGAGCTTCTTTCATAAACTTATTTACCATCCATATTTAAAGTTTTGAATCTTCTTTGATGAAGTATTTGTTAAAATCTGTTGCCTATTTTTAATTGAATTGTTTGTTTCCTTATTATTGACTTTTGTTAGGTTTTTGTATATTCTAAATTTCAGCCTTTTATCAGATATATGTTTTGCAAATATTTCCTCCTAACCTATGACTTGTCTTTTGATTTTCTCATCAGTATCTTACAAACAAACAGCAGATTTTAAAAATTGATACAATTCAGTTTATTAATTATTTTCTTTTATGATCTATAATTTTGTGTCCCATCTATGAAACAATTTCCTACTCTAAGGTCACAAAGATATTCCATGATTTCTTTGAGATGATTTATAAGTATAGATCATACTTTTAGGTCAAAGACCCATTTCAAGTTAATTTTTGTATATGATGTGAGGTAAAGTCAAAGTTATTTTTTTTTATAAATCACTGAGTTTTGAGGTGGTTTCTTATATATCATTACTGTGACAGTAAGTTTTCAATATCTTATATTTGCATGTTACCGTGTCCCCTTATTTATCCTACTCTTCTTGTATTTATAATTTCTCTGTAGGCAGGAAAAGGCTTCCTGATGAAAAACTGTAATAATGATAATCGATTAGCACTTATGCCTCGGAATACGTAAGTATGTGAGAACCATCAGCTATCATCCTCTTTAGGCCATCTGGGGAAAATGGATCTGTAGCATGAGGAAAGGTCCATGTTTTATCTCCTTTCTTTCAATTTCAAAAACCTTATCGGTGCAGAGTGGCGTGACACACTTAACTGCAGATGATCGTAAGGTTCAGTTTGATATGCATGCTAAATGACACTTAGCAACAGCTCTCTTGTCAGCTATTGTTTCAAAGAGATGGTTTTCTCAAACATCATTTTTTTCCTGTCGCTTAGCAACAATGCTTATTTTGCTAGTGAGGTACTAGTGTGATGGATATTGACTTGAACAGAAACACATCCTTGAAAAACACAAATAGAAGAAGAGTCTTTGTTGTAGGGTTCCTAGTTTGGGTCCAGGACTAGCACATGGCCCTTACTGTTGGTGCTATGAAGATACAAATTAATCATCTGGTTTCATTTTTGGTAACATGCTTTGTGTGTTTTGATACTGATCGTTTTGCTCCAGCACTGCAAGCCAGCATAATTTCATGTGAAGAATCTCTGTGTGTCTTTCCTCAAACTGCCTTTTAGAAAGGAAAATATTCTGTTATGTATGTTAAAACATTTTGGCTTTACTAGAAATATCCTTTTATTACTATCAAAATATTCAAGAGGAGCTGCTTTAAAAATTGTGAGTGTTCATAAACCTATAAAATTGAACATCCTGACTACTTTAGGTGATATGACATGTTCAATAATATTCTGGAAAAATATGCTATACACCGTTGGCCGTATGCTCTGCAGCCATTCTTCCTATCCCCAGGATTTCTTCCTTGCTGGCTTAACTCTCATTAAAGGAGCTAAAAATACAGTATAATCACCTTTCTGGCTTTCATTGCACCAGGACATCAGAATGTGACTCAGTCCTGGCCACAGGGATCTAAGTCTGACTCAGTCTCTGGGAAAGAATTTTTTCCCCTGTAAAAACAAACACAGGAGATACACTTCCTCTGCCCCTAAACACTGTCACTGCGTACCCTGTCAGGGAATGTGGAAACCATCTTGCAACTATAAAGTGATAATTGTCAATGAAAAAATTAGTCTAAGTGACATATAGAGTTACAAGATTTTATTCATCTGAAAGAATCAGTGACTATCTCAAGAATGGGTGACTCCCCAGATCAGAGTAGGATCGTAGGTGTACTGGCTGAGAATAAGGGGAAAGTATGGAGTCCTGTGGTTTGGATCAGGTTGCATTTTTCATTGGATTTGTTGGAGATTATTCTGGTTGTGTTTTTGTTTCTGTTGTTCACACCTCTTGCTCTTCATCTGCAAAATCCCAGAAGAGTGTTTGGAGAGCTGTTTTTCTAAGCCTTGAGGTTTGTCTGTTAACAAAGCTTCAGGAGAGAGGAAGGGGGAAAATGGTATGGGAAAAGGGAAAAGAAATGAAGGAAATTGGATCACTCTGTTATCTATCTTAATTCTTTTATAAGATTAAACCATTGCACCAAAGATGGTATAGTAGGAAGATGGGTCCTCATGACATTGCTGAACAGCTGAGCCAGCACTGGAGCCATGAAAAGCCTTAAAAGGACTCATCTGAGGCCCACTGAAGATCATCTCCCTAGATGAAAAATTAACTGATTTGGAACACTAACCATACCTTCAAAATTCCATCACGCAGCAACTAGATTCCTGTTTGATTTGATAACTGAGTAGATGATGATTGTGTGCCAGGGGTCAGGAATCTTGAGAACATCTTATAATTCTTCCTATTATATAAAGCAGTAAATTTTAGAAGAAATTATAGTATACTATATAGCAACCTAAGTATTGAGAGGTATTTTAATTATAAAATTTATTCTCAAAATTTTCAAACCTATGGCAAGGTTGGAAAAGTTTGCAGCAAATATTTATATAACCACCACTTAGATCTATGATCAATGGTTTACTTTATTTGTTTTATCAATATCTATCTGTCCACCTATCTCTTTATCCATCCATCAGTTTATTTTATTTTCCATGCATTTCAAAGTTGACTGAAGAAATCAATACATCTCATAAATATTCAGTATACAAATTGTTAACTAGAGTTCACTATTCACTGGGTTTTTCTTTTCACATAAATTTGATATATAAAATTAGCCTTACTTGTACCATTTGCTAAGAGTTTTTTTTTTTTTTTCTGTTAGTCCCCCCACCCCAGATTCATGGAGGTAGAATTTACATATAATGAAATTCACCCAGTTTAAGTGTATAGTTTGATGGGTTTTGATGAATACATATGTTCATGTAACCTTTAAAATAATTAAGATATAGAATATTTCCACCATCCCAAAAGATTTTCTCTTGCTCCTTTGCAACTAATCCTCTCTCCTCTCACCCTTACCCCTGGCAATCATTAGGAAGATATTTTAACCAAAATATTAAACTGATAAATAATTGTATGTCAAAAATCTTAAAAGTTCATAAACAATGAACACATTAAGAAATTAATGACACATAAAAAAATCCATGCTAACCAAAAAGAAGACAAAGTAGATAGATATGAAATTCACAAAAGTATATAATCAAATGGGCAGAAGATGTTCAGACTTTTTAATAGTTGCGAAAATACAAATTTAAACAGTAATGAAGTATCACTGTTTTCCTATTACACTGTAAAAATTTAAAATAAGATGAAGTATTTCTACTGTTGAGAAGATGGAAAATGGTGAAATGTAAATTATTATAGATCTTTGGTAAAAATAATCTGGTGATAGTGGTGATAGCCATTAAAATTAAAATTACTGACCAACAGAGGCTAAATATTTCCCTCAGGTTGACTAAACTCTAGACATATTTCTTTCTGTCTCTAGATCCCTGACCACCCTCTCACCCCGGCCCTTATGAAATCTAGATGCCCTAACCACAGAGGTCCCTCCTTCCCTTTTCTTAGAGCATTTACTTTTTTTTATCTGGTTCTTTGAGCTGCAATCTTTTCTTTTTCAAAAAAAAATATTTGTTAAATTCTTATGTAGTTCTAACAATTAAAAAATATTTCCCCCAGCTTTAAGATATAATTAACAAAATTATGTATGTTTAAAATGTACGTTGTAATATTTTGATATATTTGCATATTATGAAATGAATCAAGCTAATTAACATATCAGTCATCTCTTACATTTGTCATTTTTGTGGTAAGATGGGACAGTTTTGAAGTGAATGTTAAAAACATGCTTGTATTGCCATAAATGGAGCATTAAGGGTGATTCTGGTGAGGCCTCAGAAGAAAAGAACTGTAGGGAAAGTCTGAAACTTCTTGGAGGTTACTGAATTGGTCATGACCAGAATGCTGGTGGATATATGGACAGTGAAGACTACTCTGATAGTGTCAGAAAGAAATGAAGAATAAAGCACTGAAAACTGGGGGAAAGGCCATCCAACTAGGCTGATCTGCATCCATGCCCAAGGGCTTTATAAAAGACATAACTTAAGAGCAATAAACTAAGATATCTGTTGGTACAAATATGTAAGCAGCAAAGCATTCAGGGTACTCAGCGGCTTTTTGTAACTGCATATAGTAAAATTTGAGGGGAGAGATTTAAATATAGAATTTATAATTAAAAGGGAAGCAGGGTGGAAAGATTTACAGACTCTCAGGCTGCCATATAAAAAGCAAAAAAGCATGGTCAGGAAATAATACGAAGGTTGTGATCAAGTGACTCTTTGCTGAAGAGGTTAATATTGGATAGATGGGAGCCAGATTCTATTTACCAAAATAATGGAAAAAATGACCCAAAAGGCATATTAGAGATCTTTGAGGCAAGCTAAAACCTTGAGGGCAAAGTTTCCAGAGACGTGTCTATGGGATGTCAGCATTTGCTGCCCAGTGTGGCCTTAAGTGTCTGTCCTTGCATTCCAGTGCAGCAATCCTGGACCATCCAAGCCCAAGGCTCAAGCCAGCCCATGAGCAGTTCAGGCTACCATTCAGGAGGGCAGCACAATCAGTAAACTTTGACAAAGTTCATGTGGTGCTAATTCTGCAGGTTCAGAGCGTATAAGAGTTGTAGAGGCATGATTTATTCCACTTAAATTTCAAAGGATGTCATAAACAAACTTGAGATCCAGGCAAAGACTTGTCAGAGAGTCAGAGTTGCTGCACAGAGTCCCCACTAAAGCAATGCCCAAAAGAACTGTGGGGTTAGGGTCACTTGCAGAGAACTCAGAATGGTCAAACTACCAGCATGCAACTCCAGTCTGGGAGATTTGGAGGCATAAGACCCCCAATACCTGAGACCAGTTGGATGGGATAAGTTCAGCAAAACCATAGGGGTGAGGCTGATGGAGGTCTTGGAGGGGGACAACCCCCACCCCAGTGTGCCAGAAGTTGAGAGATTGATTCGAAGAAGAATATTCTCCAGCCTTGAAATTTGATGTTGTTTACCCAGTTGGGTTTTGGACTTAATTGGGATCTGTTACCCCTTTCTCCTTGCCTATTTCTCTCTTTTGTAATGAGAATGTCTATTCTATGCCTGTCTCATTATTTTGGAAGCATATAATTTGTTTAATTTCACAGTTTCACACCTAGAGGGGAATTTGCCTCAGAATGAAATATGGCTTAAGTATCACCCATATCTGAGTTAGATGAAACTTTAGACTTTAGACTATTTGAGTTGATGCAGGAATTAGTTGACTTTGGGACTATTGGCATGGAATGAATGTATTTTGCATGTGAGAATGACATACATTTGGGGGACTAGGGATGAAATGCTATGGTTTGATCATGTCCCCCACAAAGCATTAGTTGGAAAATAAATCCTAATGCAACAGTTGTGGGAGGTGGGGCCTAATGGGAGGTGTTTAGGTCATGAGGGTTACATGCTCACAAATGGATTAATGCTGATTATAAAAGAGTTTGAGGCTGTGGGTTTGATGTCATGGTCTCTCTTTCTCTCACTCTCTCTTTGCTCTTCTGGTATGGGATGCCACAGCAAAAAGGCCCTTGCCATATATGGCCCCTAGATCTAAAACTTCCCAGCTTCTAGAACTGTAAGTCAAATATTTCTGTTTATTATAAATTATCCAATCTGTGTTATTTTGTTATGGCAGTACAAAACAGACTTAGACAATACTTTAAGTAAGAGACCATGAAATGAGACATAGAAGGTCATTATATATTGGTTAAGGGGTCAACTCATCAAGAGAATATAGTAATTTTATATATACATATATATATATATATCTATATATACACACACACACACACATAATATATATATAATATACATAAATATATCCAACATCAGAAAACCTAAATATACAAAGAAAATATTAATATTAATACATCTAAAGAGAGAGGTGGATTGCAATATAGGAATAGTAGGGGACTTAGATGCCTCACTTCCAATAATGGACAGATCATCCAGAAAAAAAAATCAATACAGAAACATTCAACTTGGACTATACCTTAGACCAGTTGACCTTAACAGACATATTCAGAAGATTCCATCCAACAAGCAGAATATACATTCTTATCAAGTACATGTGGAACATTCTCCAGTATATTATATGTTAGGCAACAAAACAAATCTTAAAATATGTGAAAAGATTTAAATTATATCTAGCATTGTTTAAGACCACAATGGTATGAAACTAGAAATCAATAACAGGAGAAATGTTGGCATTTTTTTTAAAATGTGAAATGTGTACAACATGCACATAAACAACTAATGGACCAAAGAAGAAATTAAAAGGGAACTTCAAAAATGTCTTGAGACAAAAGGAAATAGAAACACAATATGCCAAAATGTATGGGATGCAGCAAAAGCAGTTCTAAGGGAATTTTATAGCAACAAATACCTACACTGAAAAAATATATATATATACCCTAATTAAACAACCTAACATTGTACCTCAAATAACTAGAAAAATAGTAGCAAAGTTAGTAGAAGGAAGGAAATAAGAAATATCAGACAATAAATAAATAAAAGAGACTTAAAAAACAACAGAAAATATAAAAACAAGAGGGTGTTTTTTTAAAAAAAATAAACAAACTTTTAGCTAGACTGAGAAAAAAGAGAGCAGTCTCAGGTAAGTATCAGAAATGAAAGGGAAGACCTTACAACTGATACCACAGAAATAGAAAGAATTATAGGAGACTTCCCTGAACCCATACACAAACAAAATGGATAACCTAGAAGAGATCGTATAAATTTCTAAACACATACAATCTTCCAAGACTGATTCATGAAAAAATAGAAAATCTGAAAAAAAAACGATAATGAGTAGGAAGATAAAATCAGTAATGAAAGGTCTCTCCTCAAAGGAAAGCCTGGGACTGGATGGTTTCATGGCTGAATTCTACTAAACATTCAAAGAACTAGGTGTTTCAGCCAAGAGGGCTGACAAGTTGCAGCCAGGAGGAACACCTGCCACTGAGAGACCAGGACATGGAGAAAAACAGCACACTCCAAGCAGATCTTCAGGGGGGAGGTATTGAGAGAAAAAACAGGAAGGGCACAGGCATTGTGCTGAAGCTGGAGGAAGCTGGGAACTCTGCATTGGGATACCAAGCACCAGGACTCATTCCTGGCCCCCAGTGATTCTTGGGGAAGAGGTGAGTTGAACAAGCAAAGATACATCTGTCCACATACGTCTGGAATCCAGGCATCTGGAGACTCCACCCCCCATGAACACTTGAGCTGGCAAAGGGACTTGCTTAGAGAGGTGATAGGGGCAGGACTCCAGCCTGTGTGGAGTCCAGAGGATTTGGTGTGGGAATGTTTGCAGTGGAGCACAGCCAGGAGTGCCTATCTCCCAGGATGCACTGATATGTTTTCACTGTGTCTCCACCCAAATCTCACCTTGAATAGTAATAATCCCCATGTGTCAAGGGCAGCGGGGCCAGATGTAGATAATTGAATTATAAGGGCAGTTTCCCTCATACTATTCTCATTGTAGTGAATAAGTCTCACAAGATCTGATGGTTTTATAAATGAAAGTTCCCCTGCACAAGGTTTCTTGCCTGCCACCATGTAAATCATGACTTTGCTCCTCATTTGCCTTCTGTCGTGATTGCGAGGCCTTCCCAGCCATGTGGAACTATGAGCCACTTAAACATCTTTTCTTTATAAATTACCCTGTTGGGAAAAAGCTGAGTGTTGGGGAAAAAAAGCTGAGGCAGGGCTTGCTTGTCTGACATAATGTCCAGGGCTCAGGGCATAAAACCCCTCCTGCCTCTGGAATGAGTCTAAACTTGCTGGCTCCTGCTTCTAGCTTAAACTAGAAGAACATGCTCCCCATTATCTCAAGTAGCAGAACATGTTCCATATGCCTCAAAGGAAATGCTAAACTGTCACAGCTGTAGATCATGTGCTTGCCCTTTCACCCCCTACATTCTCACCACCTGTTTCTTTGTTTGATCACCAATAAATAGTCTGGGCTTCCAGAACTCGGGGCCTTCACAGCCTCCATTCTTGCGTTGGCCCCCTGGACCCACTTTCTCTCTCATGCTGCCTTTTCTCATTCGTTTGATTCCGCTGGACTTCATCACCCCCAGGACATGGTGTTAGGTCTGATCACCCCAACATTACCCAGTCTTGGGTATGTCTTTATTAGCAGAATGAGAATAGACTAATACATTCACCATGCTCCTCTTGAAGACTGAAGCATTGGGGTGACTGTTGGATGTGGACAGAGCAAGGGAGTGCCCTTGACTATAAGTTGAGGCCAGTCTGATCTGAGCATTCCTCTGTCTGCTGGCCTCTCCTGGGGTCCTAGTCTGGCTACAGAGCAGCCTCAGATACTCAACCAGGGTGCTTCCCAGGTGCTCTCAGACTGTGTCAGAGAGCTCCATGAGCATTGCTTGCACCAGCCCACCTACACCCTCCACAACTATGTCCTCTCTCATGCAGCTTTGCAGCATACACTAGCCCAGAAGCCACCCCCACTACTGATTTGATGGCATGCACATGCTGGTGGACCTTGCCTCCCCATCCCTGCTGGCCCATGTGTGCATGCACACCTCACCACCCACTGCTGACAGGGTGAGATCACCCTGCCACCCACCTGCCCACGTCCACAACCCCACAACCCCCCATCCACTACTGACATGCAGAGACCTGGACATGCCACCATTGCTGGCATTAATGTAGGCACAGAGGTCTGAGGCTCTGTACCCGATAATGCTCACCTCTGTTGCCACTGATGCCACTGAGAGTGCAAATACAGACACTGTCAACCCTGCCCTTGCCAGCACCCCACCACCACCATGCCACCACCTGAGTGCAAGTACACACAGGAATGCAACAGCCCAAATCCCACCCATAACCCTCCCCAACTGACACGTACCCCACCACACTGCTGCAGCTGCTGGCACATGTGAGCAAGTACGGATCCCAGTGCCATTGCCCCAGTGAAGCACTTTGGCTGGCTCCACCCATCAAAGTATTGTGGCCAGCAGACCAGGAATGCTTCAACCTTTTAGTGCAGCAGGTTTATACAATAACCAAAACAGCATGGTACTGGTACAAAAACACATAGATAAATGGAACAGAATAGAGAGCCCAGAAATAATGCCATACACCTACAACCATCTGATCTTTGACAAAGTCAAGCAAAACAAGCAACTCGGAAAGGACTCCCTATTCAATAACTGGTCCTGGAATACCTGACTATCCATATGCAGAAGATTGAAATTGGACCTCTTCTTTATGTCATATACATGAATGTATATGTTCATCACCACACTATTCACAATAGCAAACACATGGAATCAATGTAAATGCCCATCAGTGGTGGACTGGATGAAGAAAATGAGGTATATGTACACCATCGAGTACTACAGAGTCATTAATAAAAATGAAATCATGTCATTTGCAGCAACATGGATGGAGCTGGAAACCAATATCCTAAGGAAGCTAATGCAGAAATAGATAATGAAATAACATATGTTCTCACTTATAAGTGGGAGCTAAATGATGAGAAGAAATGGACACGAAGGAGGAAAGTTGTTTGTATTTCTATGGGTTCAGTGGTTATAACCTCCATATCACTTTTGATGGTGTCTATTTGATTCTTCTCTCTTTTCTTCTTTATTATATTAGCTAGCAGTCTATTTTATTAATTTTTTTAAAAAACAGTGGCTCCTGGATTCATTAATTTTTTTGAAGGGTTTTTTGCATCTCTATCTCTTTCAGTTCCACTCTGATCTTGGTTATTTCTGCTAGTTTTGGGGTTTGTTTGCTCTTGGTTCTCTAGTTCTTTTAGTTGTGGTGTTAGGATGTCAATTTGAGATCTTTCTAGCTTTTTGATGTGGGAATTTAGTGTATCAATTTCCCTCTTAACACTGCCTTAGCTGCATCCTAGAGATTCCGGTATATTGTCTCTTTGTTCTCATTAGTTTCAAAGAGCTTCTTGATTTCTGCCTTAATTTCATGATTTACCCAGGAGTCATTCAGGAGGAGGTTGTTCAATACCATGTAATTGTGTGGTTTGGGGTGTGTTTCTTAGTCTTGAGTTCTAATATGATTGCACTGTGATCTGAGAGACTATTATAATTTCAGTCTTTTTCATTTGTTGAGGACAGTAATTCCAATTGTGTGATCAATTTTAGAGTAAGTGCCATGTGGCAAGGAGAAGAATATATATTCTGTTGTTTTTTGGGTGGAGAGTTCTGTAGATATCTACTAGGTCCACTTGATTCAGAGCTGAGTTCAGGTTCTGAGTATCTCTTTGCTTTGAAATTGCCACTCTATGCCAAACACTTAATTATGGCCAGGAACTAGCAATGATCTGAGGACTACACTTTATGAAACACTGGTCTAGGGTTTAAGTTAGGTTTTGTGTTTGTGAATTCCATTGTACAATCAATTTACTTTATTTATTCTTAGATAATGTATAGTTAGCAAATGTTTGTGGCAATTATGAAATTTAAAAACATACAGCAAACACATCTAATGAAGGACAAAGTAGGCAATCTATTTATAATTTTTCTTATTTACTAGGACTGCAAACTGCCACCTGACACCCATTTGGCAACCAAATATACAAAGCAAATTTTTGACTTTTTTAGAAATTGACAAATAACATTGTATGGTTTTATCATGTACAACATAATGTTTTGAAGTGTATATGCATTGTGAAATAGTTAAATCTAACTAATTACCAAATACATTGGTTCACATGGCTATAATTTTTGTGGTGAGATCTTCAGCTTATAGAGCAGACATTTTATCTTCAGTGCTTAAAAGATTTAAAACTCAACAACTTTAGATAGGGTCATAGTCTCCTGATCTGCTATTTGCTTATTTCTTCCCTAGACCCCGTTTGGCTCTTCCATGAAGTATGTTACTCTCTTGTACCTTAAAATCAGGGTTTGGGATCGCTGGTCTCTATTATGTGCATACATTATTTGTGAAAATCAAAGTTTTGGATGTATTAGTAGTGTGTGTATGTGTCTGTGTGTGTAGAGAGATAGAGAGACTAGAAATCATGTCAGTGCCCACATCTAAAATAACAAGCTTCTCTTTTATGCAAGCTGGCAGCTACCACACCCTGAAAGAAAATATTTACTTTCTCAGTGATTTTCATTTTTAAAACAAAGTTGCAAAATCTCTGAACTACCTCAAAACAAAGCTTTTGTTGTTGCTTCTTATTTTTACTTAGAGACAGAGAAAGCCAGTTGGTACCATACAAATGCATATAAATCAGTGAGAACTCGTCACTGTAAGGTTTTGTGGATATAAGTACTATCATATTTCTTTTTATTTCTTCATCTTAATGTCCAGTGAAGCTAAGAGTAGCTGATATTTTAGGGCAGCCTGACAAGGCAAGGGAGAGTGTTGAAACTTTTAGTCAAGCATGAGTTTAGTTTGAAGCCTGTTGGTAGGCAAAGCTGGTGAGCAACTCCAAATTAGAGTCCTAGTGGTGTAATCTAAAATGTAGGGAACAGGCAAGTAATTATTAACATGATACAAACATTATGGAAAGAGAAGCTGACCACATCAAAGTACTCAGAGAACTAATATATCTAGCCTTTTGCATAAGATGCAATGGCATGACCAAAAAGTTTACCCAAAGGCATGCAGAAGGGGTGGTATAGATGGAGCTCCATTTTTAATTCCTAATCTCACATGAAGTCATTATTCCTGCACTCTTGTATAAATCATCCTATTCAAGATAAGATTAAGTTACTTAGTTATGCTCTCCTATATCCTTCAAAATTGCTATCATTTAGAGACCTACTCCAAAACCATGTGCATGTTTGTATATACCAGTACGATTTGCAAGCCTGGGAACAGGAGGGTAGAAGAAGATCTTGAGGCTAGGATTTAGCTAGGAGCAAGGGCCTTCAGGATATTAGCACGAGACTGGTTGGATTCTCTGGGTTTGAAACCTTGGTTCACAATGTTCATTTCTTTTGTTTTCTTTTTCTTTTTTCTTTTCTTTTCTTTTCTTTTTTTGAGACGGAAACTCGCTCTGTCACCCAACACCCAAGCTGGAGAGCAGTGGCACATTGCAGCTCCCTGCAACCTCTGCCTCCTGGCTTCAAGCGATTCTCCTGCCTCAGCCTCCCAAGTAGCTGGGACTACAGGTGCATGCCACCATTCACAATTAATTTTTGTGTTTTTAGTAGAGATGGGGTTTCATCGTGTTAGCCAGGATGGTCTTGATCTCCTGACCTCATGATCCACCTGCCTCAGCCTCCCAAAGTGCTGGGATTACAGGCGTGAGACACTGCGCCTGGCCCACAATGTTCATTTCTGTCCTCAATTCCACCAACAGTTTGGCAGTTACTTATTCATCTATACTCTAGGCTTATAATTCCATCATTCCTAAAGCATTCACCTCCCTTCTATCGTAGCAAATTATGTTCATAGCTATACTGTGCACCTTGTCACTACCGGCAACTATTTTATTTTTTAAAGCGATGAACTAACCTCTTACAGTCATAGTGCTTCCCTACTCTAGTTTTGAACCCAACATGACCTGTGATCTTAACTCTTCTGTCACCTCTCAACACTTTAGATTTCTGCCCTTTATTCTATCTAACGTGAATCACACAGCCCGTCACCCCAACCAGTCCAGTGATAATATTCTGAAGGCTCTTGGTTCTACCTAAATCCCAACCTAAGTGTCTGCCCAAGCTTTCAAATGTCACTGAAGAAAAATGCAACATCCATCAAGACTGGAAATATTGCAAATACATTATTTCCCATTTTAGCTCAGCTTTGTCCTTAGTATTGCTTGGCAATGTATTTATATGTCCCAAGAAGTTGCTTCTGCCATTGCTTGGAAAAATGTTTCAAATACTCCCATTCTCTGCATTTCCCTAATCCCAGTATATTGCTTCCCCAATGTATCCAAAATAAATACATAGTTATTATCCTATAGTTGAAAATATATCCTTAAAATCTTCTTTACATTTTGATAAATTATGATTCTTCAACTGCCACTAAGCTTCTTGAAAGACGATTCTGGTCTGTCACCTGTTTTATATCTTCCATTCACTTTTGACCTCCTGTAACTTGAATCTAAATCTAAGTGGAGCTGTGGTTTCATGGCCATGATGTCATAGAGGAATTCAGCTTCCTTTGGAGGTGTTAGTGACTGTGGCCATGGCTTTCTAGTTGAGGCAGATCGAGCTTGTGGTGTACAGCAGTTTTCTCACTAGGTCAGTTTTCAGTAATGTTCCTATTTCTAGAAGTTTGTCTTAAAGTCTGGTTCCCAACCTCTCAACATTTTTATGGACTCCCCAGAATCACTTAATTTCTCATTGTTTAAATAGCCAAAGTCAACTTTTATCTCTTAAAATTAGGACACTTTGCTCATAACATTATTTCTAAAAAAAGTATTTAAAAATAATATTTTGTAAGAACCAAATTCACAGGGCACTTACTGGTTCTAATACCTTTTCTCTCACTTCCCTTGGCTTTAAAAATAATCTTTCTAAAACATAAATTTGACTATATGACTTTCCTTGAAGACCTCCTCTTTGTTTCAGGATACAATCTAAACAACGTGCTTTTACATTTAAAACTCTTCAAGAGATGACTGCTACCTAGTCTCTACCTTCCTGTTCAAATATAATGGATTGTCCACCCACCTCCATTGTTACTGATGTTCTTGAATTTTTGCTAAAGTGTATTCTAACTCTAGGCTTTTGTGCATTTGTCCACATATGTCTGGAAGGATGTTCCTTCCTTCTTCCTTCTCACTAATTCTTTTTGTTCCAAACTTGGCCAATATTTTTACTTTCACTGAGTGGTTGAAGATATCTGAGTACCATGTCCTACCTCTGACGCCCTACTTTTATCCCAGTCTAGATTAAATTTCCTTCAGCTCCACTTTGTAGCACTTACTTCTTATACAACATTTCTACCTTTCTGTGTTTCCCCTCTAGATCCTCCTGATAGGTGGAGCCAACCACCAGGGCACATGTTTACCTATGAAACAAACCTGCACATCCTGCACATGTACCCTGGAACTTAAACATAAAAATTTAAAAAATGCAGGAAATATATATTTACTTTTTTTCAAATTATTATTATACTTTAAGTTCTAGGGTACATGGGCACACCATGCAGGTTTGTTACATATGTATACATGTGCCATGTTGGTGTGCTGCACCCATTAACTCGTCATTTATGTTAGGTATATCTCCTAATGCTATCCCTCCCCACAACCCCTCCCCACAATAGGCCTCAGTGTGTGATGTTCCCCTTCCTGTGTCCAAGTGATCTCATTGTTAAATTCCCACCTATGAGTGAGAACACGTGGTGTTTGGTTTTCTGTTCTTGCGATAGTTTGCTGAGAACGGTGGTTTCCAGCTGTATCCATGTCCCTATAAAGGACACGAACTCATCCTTTTTTATGGCTGCAATAGTATTCCATGGTGTATATGTGCCACATTTTCTTAATCCAGTCTGTCACTGATAGACATTTGGGTTGATTCTAAGTCTTTGCTATTGTGTATAGTGCTGCAGTAAACATACGTGTGCATGTGTCTTTATAGCAGCATGACTTATAATCCTTTGGGTATATCCCCAGCAATGGGATGGCTGTGTCATATGGTACTTCTATTTCTAGATCCTTGAGGAATCGCCATACTGTTTTCCATAATGGTTGAACTAGTTTACAGTCCCACCAACAGTGCAAAAGTGTTCCAATTGCTCCATATCCTCTCCAGCACCTGTTGTTTCCTGATTTTTTAATGATTGCCATTCTAACTCCTGTGAGACGGTATCTCATCATGGTTTTGATTTGCATTTCTCTGATGGCCAGTGATGATGAGCATTTTGTCATGTGTCTGTTGGCTGTATGAATGTCTTCTTTTGAGAAGTGGCTGTTCATATCCTTTGCCCACTTTTTGATGGGGTTGTTTGTTTTTTTCTTGTAAATTTGTTTGAGTTCTTTGTAGGTTCTGGGTATTAGCCCTTTGTCAGATGAGTAGATTGCAAAAATTTTCTCCCATTCTGTAGGTTGCCTGTTCACTCTGATGGTAGTTTCTTTTGCTGTGCAGAAGCTCTTTAGTTGAATTAGATCCCATTTGTCAATTTTGGCTTTTGTTGCCATTGCTTTTGGTGTTTTAGACATGAAGTCCTTGCCCATGCCTATGTCCTGAATGGTATTACCTAGGTTTTCTTCTAAGGTTTTTATGGTTTTAGGTCAAACACTTCAGTCTCTAATCCATCTTGAATTAATTTTTGTACAAAGAGTAAGGAAAGGATCCAGTTTCAGCTTTCTACTTATGGCTAGCCATTTTTCCCAGCACCATTTATTAAATAGGGAATCCTTTCCCCATTTCTTGTTTGTGTCAGGTTTGTCAAAGATCAGATGTCTGTAGACGGGTGGTATTATTTCTGAGGGCTCTGTTCTCTTCCATTGGTCTATATCTCTGTTTTGGTACCAGTACCATGCTGTTTTGGTTACTGTAGCCTTGTAGTATAGTTTGAAGTCAGGTAGCGTGATGCCTCCACCTTTGTTCTTTTGACTTAGGATTGTCTTGGCAATGTGGGCTCTTTTTTGATTCCATATGAACTTTAAAGCAGTTTTTTCCAATTCTGTGAAGAAAGTCATTGGTAGCTTAATGGGGATGGCATTGAATCTATAAATTACCTTGGGCAGTATGGCCATTTTCACAATATTGATTCTTCCTCTCCATGAGCATGGTATGTTCTTCCATTTGTTTGTGTCCTCTTTGATTTCACTGAGCAGTGGTTTGTAGTTCTCCTTGAAGCAGTCCTTTACATCCCTTGTAAGTTGGATTCCTAGGTATTTTATTCTCTTTGAAGCTATTGTGAATGGGAGTTCATTCATGATTTGGCTCTCTGTTTGTTACTGGTGTATAAGAATGCTTGTGATTTTTGCACATTAATTTTGTATCCTGAGACTTTGCTGAAGTTGCTTATCAGCTTAAGGAGATTTTGGGCTATGATGATGGGGTTTTCTACATATACAATCATGTCATCTGCAAACAGGGACAATTTGACTTCTTCTTTTCCTAACTGAATACCCTTTATTTCTTTCTCTTGCTTGATTGCCCTGGCCAGAACTTCCAACACTATGTTGAATAGGATTGGTGAGAGAGGGCATCCCTGTCTTGTGCCAGTTTTTAAAGGGAATGCTTCCAGTTTTTGCCCGTTCAGTATGATATTGGCTGTGCATTTGTCATAAATAGCTCTTATTATTTTGAGATACATTCCATCAATACCGAATTTATTGCATGTTTTTAGCATGAAAGACTATTGAATTTTGTCAAAGGACTTTTCTGCATCTATTGAGATAATCATGTGTCTTTTGTTTTTGGTTCTGTTTATATGCTGGATTACGTTTATTGATTTGTGAATGTTGAACCAGCCTTGCATCCCAGGGATGAAGCCCACTTGATCATGGTGGATAAAACAAGGTGATCCCTCCAGGGCTTCTATCCAAAAGCTGTGCCCAGGCAGCCGGACCAGAAAGGTTTTCTGTGAAGGAAGATCTAGGTGTTCACACAGCCTTTACCAGTCTGGAACTACTGATTTTGCCTCTGACATATTCTCTTTCCATTACTCTGTCTCAGTTTCACAATATCCCAGGCTGCAAAGCCAAGAGGAATTCAACCCTGTATGATCTCAGCAGATTATCCTTACTGGGAATGAGAAGAGTGTATGTTTTCATAGGCAGTTGGAAAGGAGGATATTTGGGCATGCAGTGCTTCCTCAGAGGTCCTTCATGCTAGTAAACATGTATTTCTATAAAGAAGCACTTTATGAATGTAGATGGAGAGTTATTTTTTCCCTCATCTGAGATTTTCCCAGAGAAGACTAACCTGTTTAGTCCTTTGGTACATTAAAGCTTCAGTTCTCTCCTTACTCCAGAGAAACATCTGTTTCTCAGAGCAGCACAATGATCTACCAGACGAGGAATCTTGCAGTAAACAATGTGTTATTATGTTAGTTTTTCTCCTATTCTTTATTTCTTATATATTCACTGTGCAAAGAGTGAGCCAATTTTCATCTTTCATGTTAATAACCACAGTTCATATGTAATCAGAATTAAAAGATAAAATTAATCATACTCCTTTTGTTTGTTTGGTATCTAGTTGTGGCACGAAAAAGAAACTTATTTAAGAAAACTAAATAAAAGCAGATGTACCTTTTTATTGGGCAAAGACATATTTCAAAGGTCTCAATGGTTTAGTGAGACATCTGGTGAATTGAATTCATCAAACAATTGCTTCCAAACACAAAGTAGCAATAGTCATTTTGCAAGAACATGACCAAATACAAAGATAGATATTATTAAAATTAGAATCATTGTCTATAGTGGCAACAAGGATAAGCATGAAGAATGGAGATAGAAGAAAATTAGGCAAGAGAGGGCACTTTCCCAATATAAAGACAAATATGTGCCAAGAACTTGTATGATGAACTCAATTCTCTGTACTTACACTTTAAAAAAATGAACAAATTAGAAAAATCAAGAAGTTGAGGTATGATTTAAACACCTTACTAAACTATTTCCAGAACATTCATAGAACACAATACAGTCAGAGACCTATCTAGAAGTTCTCTATGGTGCATGTATGTGATCTGATTTCCCTATTCCTTTCTCTTTCTCAGATGGAGAGGTCTCTTCTACGTTTACCATCTAGCTTCTGCTATTTTTTGCCAATTCCTCTTTGTCCTCTTTCCCTGGTTAATCAGTTCTATAAAACTTCTCTAGCAAGTAGAGCTGTTCTAATGATCAAGTTTGGAATTTGAACTACCCAGAAATCTGCAACATTACATGAGCTAAAAGAAAGCCTACTCTCCAATGCGAATACTCCTATTACACTTTACATTTAAGTGGCCTCATAGAGAAGGTACTCTGTTACTTCAGCACTAATAAGCCAACAGACATTGCAATTATGCTATAATAAATCTGAAAGGAAACTAGAAAAAGTGGACTATTTGCTGAAACTAGCCTCCAACAACATATATTGAATAACCATTGCACAGAGTTTGACAGACATTACAAGTACAATTGCGAGTTCAATAAGCATAGAGAGGAATGAGTGTGAAACAGGTAGTAAAAAATGTCTTCTGTATCCACATGGACACAGGGAGGGGAACATCACACACCTGGGCCTGTCAGAAGTGGGGGGCTGGGGGAGGGATAGAATTAGGAGAAATACCTAATGTAGATGGCAGGTTGATGGGTGCAGCAAACCACCAAGGCACGCGTATGATCTATACAACAAACCTGCACGTTCCGTGCATGTATCTGAGAACTTAAAGTATATGTGTGTGTGTGTGTGTGTGTGTATATTCATATATATATTCATATATATATATGAGAATGCCTTTGGAAATGCTAGGAAATCAGTGATGTCTAGAGACAGGTAATTGGTGATAACATAGTTTCTGGAGATTTCCTTCTTATGCTTAATTTAACAAATCATTAAAGGTACATAGAACAAAATCCAGTCTCCGTTTTGTCTGCAAAGAGCTGTGTAGAATATCAGAACTCCAAGCAAATAGATCTGCCATTTGTGTAAGTTTTGGGCTACTGTAAAGAAAGCAGTCAGGAACGTTTGTGTACAGACCTTTCTGTAGGCTTGGAATGGTTGGGTTGTATGTTAGCTGTCTGATTTTTCAGTATTTGAGTTATTTAAAATATATTTTATTACTGATTTCTAATTTTAAAAACTAGTTTGTAGTTAGAGAATATACTACTCTGTATGACTTCAATTATTTTAGATGTATTGAGATGTATTTTATGTCCTAGAATATGTTATATCTTGTTAAATATACCATATGCACTTGAAAAACATGTTTATTCTGCAGTTGTTGGATGTAGCATGCTCTAGTGCTCAATTAGACCAAGGTGATTGAAGGTGTGGTTCACATCTGTATTTACTGTTATTTTTCCTATTTTGTCTAGTTGTTTAAATCAATTGATGAGAGGTAGCCAAAATCTCCAAAGGTAATTTTACAAATGTCCATTTTCCCCATCAATTTTGTCAACTGCTACTTTATGTATATTAAGGATATATTATTTTGTGTATCTCATTTATAATTCTTACATTTTCTTGAAAAAAATATCTTTTTAATTACAGAATATTCCTCTTATCTCTATTAATGCTCTTTTATTTGAAGTCTATTATAACTAATTTAAAAATAGTCACTTTACCCATTTTATTTAGAAATATATACACTTTGGATATTAACTTTCAACTTAGTTTGATTATGTTCAAATTTCATGGTTTGAGTGAGGTCGTTTTAGAAATTTATTTAAAAATATTAGAAAAGCAATATTTGTTTATTGTATGATTTGGGGAAATATGGGAAGACAACAAAAAGCTACATATGCACACAAACACAATGGAACCATTTTATATTCTGTTTTGTGTTCTGCTCTGCTCTCTTCAAACATTGTAAGCCATTTTGCTTTTTATTTCTTTTTCAAAATTTCTTATTTTAATTTTTGTGGATACCTAGTAGATATATATATATATATATATATATTTATAAGGTACATGAGATGTTTTGATACAGGCATGCAATGTGTAATGACCACATCATGTAAATGGAGTCTCCATCCCCTCAAGCATTTATTCTTTGTGTTACAGACAATCCAATCATACACTTTTAGTTATTTCAAAATGTAGTATTAAATTATTACTGACTATAGTCACCCTGTTGCACTTTCAAATACTACATCTTATTCATTCTTTCTCACTATTTTTTGTGTCGATTAATCATCCTTACCTCTCCCTTATCTCTCCATTATCTTTCCCAGCCTGCGATAACCATATTTCTTTTTTTTTTTTTTTTTTTTTTATTTTTTATTATACTTTAAGTTCTAGGGTACATGTGCATAACGTGCAGGTTACATATGTATACATGTGCCATGTTGGTGTGCTGCACCCATCAACTCGTCAGCACCCATCAATTCATCATTTATATCAGGTATAACTCCCCAATGCAATCCCTC
>NC_045443.1:33916223-33963205 GCF_002776525.5 Piliocolobus tephrosceles | reverse complement strand
GAGAGACAGTTTGTTATAATTTCTGTTCTTTTACATTTGCTGAGGAGTGCTTTACTTCCAATTATGTGGTCAATTTTGGAATAAGTGCGATGTGGTGCTGAGAAGAATGTATATTCTGTTGACTTGGGGTGGAGAGTTCTATAGATGTCTATTAGGTCCGCTTGGTGCAGAGATGAGTTCAATTCCTGGATATCCTTGTTAACTTTCTGTCTCGTTGATTTGTCTAATGTTGACAGTGGAGTGTTGAAGTCTCCCATTATTATTGTATGGGAGTCTAAGTCTCTTTGTAAGTCTCTAAGGACTTGCTTTATGAATCTGGGTGCTCCTGTATTAGGTGCATATATATTTAGGATAGTTAGCTCTTCCTGTTGGATTGATCCCTTTACCATTATATAATGGCCTTCTTTGTCTCTTTTGATCTTTGATGGTTTAAAGTCTGTTTTATCAGAGACTAGGATTGCAACCCCTGCTTTTTTTTGTTCTCCATTTGCTTGGTAGATCTTCCTCCATCCTTTTATTTTGAGCCTATGTATGTCTCTGCATGTGAGATGGGTCTCCTGAAGACAGCAGACTGATGGGTCTTGACTCTTTATCCAGTTTGCCAGTCTGTGTCTTTTAATTGGAGCATTTAGTCCATTTACATTTAAGGTTAATATTGTTATGTGTGATCTTGATCCTGCCATTATGATATTAACTGGTTATTTTGCTCATTAGTTGATGCAGTTTCTTCCTAGGCTCGATGGTCTTTACATTTTGGCATGTTTTTGCAGTGGCTGGTACCGGTTGTTCCTTTCCATGTTTAGGGCTTCCTTCAGGGTCTCTTGTAAGGCAGGCCTGGTGGTGACAAAATCTCTAAGCATTTGCTTATCTGTAAAGAATTTTATTTCTCCTTCACTTATGAAACTTAGTTTGGCTGGATATGAAATTCTGGGTTGAAAATTCTTTTCTTTAAGAACGTTGAATATTGGCCCCCACTCTCTTCTGGCTTGTAGAGTTTCTGCCGAGAGATCTGCTGTCAGTCTGATGGGCTTCCCTTTGTGGGTAACCCGACCTTTCTCTCTGGCTGCCCTTAAGATTTTTTCCTTCATTTCAACTTTGGTGAATCTGGCAATTATGTGTCTTGGAGTTGCTCTTCTGGAGGAGTATCTTTGTGGCGTTCTCTGTATTTCCTGAATTTGAATGTTGGCCTGGCCTGCTAGGTTGGGGAAGTTCTCCTGGATGATATCCTGTAGAGTGTTTTCCAATTTGGTTCCATTTTCCCCCTCACTTTCAGGCACCCCAATCAGACGTAGATTTGGTCTTTTGACATAATCCCATACTTCTTGCAGGCTTTGTTCATTTCTTTTTCTTCTTTTTTCTTTTGGTTTCTCTTCTCGCTTCATTTCATTCATTTGATCCTCAATCGCTGATACTCTTTCTTCCAGTTGATCAAGTCGGTTACTGAAGCTTGTGCATTTGTCATGTATTTCTCGTGTCATGGTTTTCATCTCTGTCATTTCGTTTATGACCTTCTCTGCATTAATTAGTCTAGCTGTCAATTCTTCCACTTTTTTTTCAAGATTTTTAGTTTCTTTGCGCTGGGTACGTAATTCCTCCTTTAGCTCTGAGAGGTTTGATGGACTGAAGCCTTCTTCTCTCATCTCATCAAAATCATTCTCTGACCAGCTTTGATCCGTTGCTGGCGATGGGCTGTGACCATATTTCTACCCTTATCTCCATTTTGATTTTTAGATTTCACTAATGAGAGATAAAATGTGATGTTTGTAGAAATTTCTGAGACTTGCTTTGGGCTGATTTCAAGATCATATTGTTAGATACATGTTTTTATGTAATATAGTACATTAAGCTTTGAATAGAATAACTCAAATCTTTTATATATTGAAGTTTTGTTTATTGAATTTATTAAAATTAAGATCAATATATCGAAATTTCTCAGTAAGACGGTGACTATATCTGTATTTGTATCAAGTTCTCTCTACATATTTTGGTACTGTTTTGTTAGGGATATATACATTTTTAAACTGATATACATATACACAATCTTTGCCTATTATTAGAAAATAACAAAGGCTCTGAAAATCGAAAGTTTTTTCAAAGGTTTGGCATCAAGACTCATTTAAACAAGACTGACCTGAATAAGTTTCAGCCATCAGTATGTCTCATCTCTTCTATCAACACATAGACTTTTGCTGTTTGTGTACATTTTGTTGTTTTTAAAAATTTTGTGATACTTCACTATAATTCCTCTGTAAAGACATTTTGGAAGTTAAATACTCTTGTGGGTAAGAGTAAGTAGAAGACAGAGAAGTAATTGTTATATATAGCATAAAAATTGTAGTGGCTGCAGAATCTTCATGATGTTGTGTTTGTAGCATCTTACAAAAAATTTGGTATGGAAAGTGTGATGGTTAATACTGAGTGTCAACTTGATTAGACTGAAGGATTAACATTTGGTCAGTGGACTGGGAAAGGCAAATCCACCCTTAATTTTGGATACGTGCGATCTAATCAGCTGCCAGCATGGCTAGAATATCAGCAGGCAGGAAAATGTGAAAAGAAAGACTGGCCTCACCTCCCAGCCTACATCTTTCTCCCATGCTGGATGCTTCCTGCCCTCAAATGTTGGATTCTGAGCTATTCAGTTTTGGAGCTCGGACTATCTCTCCTTGCTGCTCAGCCTGCAGATGGCCTATTGTGGGACCTTGTGGTCATTTGAGTTAATACTTAATAAACTCCCCTTTATATATATCTATTCCATTAGTTCTGTCACTCTAGAGGACCCTGGCTAATATGGAAAGTACATCAACCATATGTGACTTAAAGAAGATAATTCATAATGTCCAGGTTTTTATTATTCAATGGAATTGTTTATTATTTCTTTTGTTCAGCCAACAATTAGACTTTCTAGGAAATATCTGACACATTTCCTGCCGTGAGTTTCTTTTCTAGGAAAATACCAACATTGAAATGAATACTACCATAAAATATGCTTGGATAAGTGCTATGATTAAAAACCCTACACAAAGAAATTTCAGGGCTAGGAATTTAATCTAGAATAATAGAAAAATGTTCTCAAGTAGATAAGTTTATCCTGGGTGCCTCTTCATGTCTCATTCTTATGCATCCTTTTTCTTTGTCATTCTTTATATTTGTTTTATTTGTGAATAGGAATATAGTG
The DNA here is from genome assembly GCF_002776525.5 of Piliocolobus tephrosceles. Taxonomy (NCBI): domain Eukaryota; kingdom Metazoa; phylum Chordata; class Mammalia; order Primates; family Cercopithecidae; genus Piliocolobus; species Piliocolobus tephrosceles. The sequence continues at coordinate 33,960,027 of NC_045443.1, read as the reverse complement.
CTGAATATGAGAGACATGGTCCTCTCTTTATGGAGTTTATAATTTTATAATTATATAATTCAAAGACTACGATACAGCTACCTTGTCTCAGAAGCAGTTTGTGGTGTTCTTGCTTTTTAAAAAGATTTAAATGACAGTAATTAACCAGAACTAATAGAAATTTTTTAAAAATAAATATTTCAGTAGCCCAAAATGAAAATCTTACCATGTATTGAAAGAATAAATTTAACAAAGAATTAGTGAGCATATGCCTCATGGTAATTTGTTAGTCGTGAAACAAGCTAAAATGTACCTTATAGAACTGAACATTTTAGAAGAGTATAAATATTTGAAAGTCATGCCATAGAACTTTAGAAGGCATCATAATGGAAAATATTTGAGAATCTGTGATAGTAAATATTTTACTAATCATGAACTATCTGAAAGTTTGGCTTATGAATTTTCTAATAAAATATCTGATGAATGAATTTACATACTGATAAAACAGTTCTATATTGCTAGAGTCCTGGAGAACAGCTCTATATTGGAGTTACATTGTGAGATGTGGGTGAAGCCAGGGATTAGGGTGGGAAAGTTGAGAAAAGTTTGGGAAGCTGAACACACATTTACTGATTGGTTGGGCCAATCAGTACTATTTTAAAAAGAAATGAAGTTGGTAGTTGTTGGATAAAACCAATACATTAGAGCCATATAGTCCATGTATGTGATATCTTGCAAACAGAAAAGCACAGAAAACTAGGTGAATATTTGCTTATTGGTTTAATAATCATTAAAGTTTTAGTTTGCCATTACAGGTAACGTGGATTGGAAGAGTACTTCAAAATTTTATCGCTCTTGAAAAATTCTCTGATGTCCTTCCTGAACTTCTGTTAGAATATAACATATTCAGAATTACTTTTTCCCTAGTATGATGTTGACTGCACAGCTTTATCAAAAGAAATTTTACATTCTTATAAAGAACAAATGGAAATACTTCTTAAAAAGAAAACACAACTTTGGTCTACAATAAAGAACTCTGAAAAATTGAGGAGGAGAAACTCCTCCCTAACTCATTCTATGAGGCCACCAATTATGCTGATACCAACACCTGGTAGTGATTAAAAAAAAAAGAAGAAGAAAGAAAGAAAGAAAAGAAAAGAAAACTTCAGGCCAATATCCTTGATGAACACTGACAAAGAAAATCCTTAACAAAATATTGGCACACCAAATCTTGTGGCACATCAAAACACTAATCCACCAAGATCAAGTAGGCTTTATCCCAGGGATGCAAGGTTGGTTCGACAAACACAAATCAATAAATGTGATTCATGACATAAACAGAAGTAAAGACAAAAACCACATGATTATATCAATAGGTGCAGAAAAGACCTTTGATAAGTTTTAATACCCCTCGTGGTAAAATTCTCAATAAACTAAGTATTGAAGGAACATAACTCAAAATAATGAGAGCCATCTGTGACAAACTCACAGCCAACATCATACTGACCAGGCATCAGCTAGAAGTATTCCCCTTGAAAATTGTTAAAAGACAAGGATGCGATCTCTCACCACTCCTATTTAACATAGTATTGGAAGTCCTAAACAGAGCAATCACACAAGAAAAAGAAATAAAGGACATTCAAATAGGAAGAGAGGAAGTCAAATTATCCCTGTTTGCAGACAACATGATTCTATAACTAGAATGCCCCATGGTCCTGGCTCAAAAGCTCCTTAAGGTGATAAACAACCTCAGTGAAGTCTCAAGATACAAAATCAATGTACAAAAATCACTAGCATTCCTATACACCAACAACCCAACAACCATCAAGCTGAGAGCCAAATCAAGAATGCAATCTTGTTGACAACCGCCATAAAAAGGATAAAATACCTAGGAATATAGCGAATCAGGAAGGTTAAAGAACTCTACAATGAGAATTACAAAACACTGCTCAAAGAAAGCGGAGATGACACACACAAATCCAAAAACATTCCATACTCATGGATAGGAAGAATCAATATTGGCAAATGGCCATACTGCCCAAAGCAATTTATAGATTCACTGCTATTCCTATCAGACTACCAATGGTATTCTTCATAGAACTAGGAAAAACTACTTTAAAATTCGTATGGAACGAAATAAGAGCTCAAATAACCCAGAAAATCCTAGGTGAAAAGAACAAACCTGGAGGAATCATGCTACCTAACTTCAAACTATCCTACAAGGCTACAGTAACCACAATAGTATGGTGCTGATATAACAACAGAAACATAGGCCGGGCGCAGTGGCTCAAGCCTGTAATCCCAGCACTTTGGGAGGCCGAGACGGGCGGATCACGAGGTCAGGAGATCGAGACCATCCTGGCTAACACGGTGAAACCCCGTCTCTACTAAAAACACAAAAAATTAGCCAGGCGAGGTGGCCGGCGCCTGTGGTCCCAGCTACTTGGGAGGCTGAGGCAGGAGAATGGCGTGAACCCGGGAGGCGGAGCTTGCAGTGAGCTGAGATCCAGCCACTGCACTCCAGCCTGGGTGACAGAGCAAGACTCCGTCTCAAAAAATAAATTAATTAAATAAACAAACAAACAAACAAACAGACACATAAAACAATGGAACAGAACAGAGAGCCTAGGAAATAAGGCAACACACCTACAACCTTATAATCTTCAACAAATCTGACAAAAACAAGCAATGAAGAAAGAACTCCCTATTCAATAAATAGTGCTGAGATAACTGACTAGTCATATGCAGAGGATTGAAACTGGACTTCTTCCTTACACCATATATAAAAATTAACTCAACATGGATTAAATACTTTAATGTAAAACCCCGAACCATACAAACTCTGTAAGATAACCTGAGCAATACCATTCTGGACAGAGGAACTGGCAAAGATTTGGTGACCCAGAGGCCAAAGGCAAAAATTGACAAATAGGACCTAATTAAACTAAAGAACTTCTGCCCAGAAAAAAGAAACTATCAATAAGCAGATAACCTACAGAATGGGAAAAAATATTTGCAAACTATGAATCTGACAAAGGTCTAATATCTAGCATTTATAAGGAATTTAAGCAAATTTACTAAAAACCTAGTTCATTAAAAAGCAGGCAAAGTAAATAAACAGATACTTTTCAAAAGAAAACATACATGTGGCCAAGAAGCACATGAAAAAATGTTCAACATCACTGTTCATTGGAGAAATGGAAATCAAACCCACAATGAAATACTATCTGATACCAGTCAAAATGTCTATTACTAGAAAGAAAAAATTACAGACGCTGGCAAGGTTGTGGAGAAAAAGGAATGCTTATACGCCGTAGGTAGAAGTGTAAATTAGTTCAACCACCGTGGAAAGCCATGTGGCAATTATCACAGGGGTAAACACAAAACTACCTACCATTAGATCCAGCAATCCTATTAATGAGTATATACCCAAAGGAATATAAATCATTCTGTTATGAAAAACATGCAAGCTTATGCTCATTGTAGCACTAGTCACAATAGCAAAGATATGGAATCAACCTAAATGTCCATCAATGGCAGACTGAATAAAGAAAATGTGGTACATATACACTACAGAATACTATGCAGTCATTAAAAAAGAATGAGATCATGTCCTTTGCAGGAACATGGATGGAGCTGGAGGCCATTGCCCCTAGCAAACTAATGCAGGAGCAGAAAACTAAATATCATGTGTTCTCACTTAAAAGTGGTAGCTGAATGATGAGAACACATGAACACATAGAGGAGAATAACAGACACTGGGGTCTACCAGAAGGTGGAGGGTGGGAGTAGGGACAGGATTAGGAGAAATAACTAATGAGTACTGGGCCTAATACTTGGGTGATGAAATAATCAACAAATGCCCATGACATGGGTTTACCTTATATAACAAAGCTGCACATGTATCCCTGAACTTAAAAATTAAAAAACAAATTAAAAAGCTATACTTTTCACTAAAAAAAAAATAAACATTTGTCTGAATTTTGAAAGTATATGGAAATGTTAGAATCTATTTTCTAAACTAGTTTTATCTTTAAAATTTCACTTATGATTCCCGGGCAGGATGGCTGAATAGGAACAGTGCTGGTCTGGAGCTCCTGGTGAGACCAATGCAGAAGGTGGGTGATTTCTGCATTTCCAACTGAGGTACCCGGTTCATCTCATTGGGACTGGTTAGACAGTGGGTGCAGCCCAAGGAAGGTAAGGGTGAATCAGGGTAGGGCATCGCCTCACCCAGGAAGCACAAGGGGTCGGGAAACTCCCTCCCCTAGCCAAGGGGAGCCCTGAGGGACAGTGCCACGAGGGGCAATGCTATCTGGCCCAGATAAGACACTTTTTCCATGATCTTTGCAACCTGTAAACCAGGAGATTCTCTCTGGTGCCTACACAAGGGCCCTGTGTTTCAAGCACAAAACTGGATGGGGGGTCATTTGGGCAGAAACCCAGCTAGCTGCAGTTTCTTTTCATACCCAAGAGGTGCCTGGATTGCCAGTGAGACAGAACCATTCACTCCCCTGGAAAGGGGGCTGAAGCCAGGGAGCAAAGTGGTCTAGCTCAGCGGATCCCACCCCCACGGAGTCCAGCAAGCTAAGATCCACTGGCTTGAAATTGTCGCTGCCAACACAGCAGTCTGAAGTCAACCTGGGATGCTCAAGCTTGGTGGGGGGAGGGGCATCCAACATTACTGAGGCTTGAGTAGGTGGTTTTCCCCTTACAGTGTAAACAAAACCTACAAGAAGTTTGAACTTGGGGGAGCCCACTGCAGCACTGCAAAGGTGCTGTAGCCAGGCTTCCTCTCTAGATTGTTCCTCTCTGGGCAGAGCATCTCTGAAGGAAACGTAGCAGCCCCAGTCAGGGACTTAAATATAAAACTCCCATGTCGCTGGGACAGAGCACCTGGGGGAAGGGGTGGCTGTTAGCACAGCTTCAGCAGACCTAAACGTTCCTGCTGTTGCCTCTGAAGAGAGCAGCCGATATCCCAGCACAGTGCTTAAGCTCTGCTAAAGAACAGACTGCCTCCTCAAGTGAGTCCCTGATCTCCATGCCTCCCGAAAGGGAGACACCGCCCAGTAGGGGATGACAGACACCTCATACAGGAGAGCTCTGGCTGGCATCTAGCCATTGCCCCTCTGGGAGAAAGCTTCCAGAGGAAGGAGCAGGCAACAACTTGTGCTGTTCTGAAGTCTCTGCTGGTCTGGAGTGGACCCCCAGCAAACTCAAACAGACCTGCAGAGGAGGGGCCTGTTAGAAGGAAAACTAACAAACAGAAAACAATAGCATCAACATCAAAAAAAGGATGATCACACAAAAACTCCATCCAAAGGTCACTAAAAGCAAAGACCAAAGATAGATAAATCCAAGAAGATGAGGAAAACCCAGTGCAAAAAGGCTGAAAATTCCAAAAACCAGAATGCCTCTTCTCCTTCAAAGGATCACAACTCCTTACCAGCAAGGGAACAAAACTGGATGGAGAAAGAGTTTGATGAATTGACCGAAGTGGGCTTCAGAAGGTGGGTAATAACAAACTCCTCTGAGCTAAAGAAGTATGTTCTAACCCAATGCAAGGAAGTTAAGGACCTTGATAAAAGGTTAAAGGAATTGCTAACTAGAATAGCCAGTTTAGAGAAGAACATAAATGACCTGATGGAGCTGAAAAACACAGCATGAGAACTTCATGAAGCATACACAAGTATCTATAGCTGAAATGATCAAGTGGAAGAAAGAATATCAGAGATTGAAGATCAACTCAATGAAATAAAGTGTGAAGACAGGATTAGAGAAAAGAATGAAAAGGAATGAACAAAGCCTCCAAGAAATATAGGACTATGTGAAAAGACCAAACCTATGTTTTATTGGTGTACCTGAAAGTGACAGGGAGAATGGAACACAGTTGGAAAACACACTTCAGGATATTATTGAGGAGAACTTCCCCAACCTAGCAAGACAGGCCAGTATTCAAATTCAGGAAACACAGAGAACTCCACAAAGATACTCCTTGAGAAGAGCAACCCCAAGACACATAATTGTCAGATACATCAGGGTTGAAATGAGGAAAAATTAGTTCAACCACCGTGAATTAGTTCAACTGTAAATTAGTTCAACCACCGTGGAAAGCCATGTGGCAATTATCACAGGGGTAAACACAAAACTACCTACCATTAGATCCAGCAATCCTATTAATGAGTAGATACCCAAAGGAATATAAATCATTCTGTTATGAAAAACATGCAAGCTTATGCTCATTGTAGCACTAGTCACAATAGCAAAGATATGGAATCAACCTAAATGTTAAGGGCAGCCAAAGAGAAAGGTTGCGTTACTCACAAAGGGAAGCCCATCAGACTAACAGTGGATCTCTCTGCAGAAACCCTGCAAGCCAGAAAAGAATGGGTCCCAATATTCAACATTCTTAAAGAAAAGAATTTTCAACCCAGAATTTCATATCTAGCCAAACTAAGCCTCATAAGTGAAGGAGAAATAAAATCCTTTCCAAAAAAATGCTGAGGGATTTTGTCACCAGCAGGCCTGCCTTGCAAGAGTTCCCAAAGGAAGCATTAAATATGGAAAGGGAAAACTAATACCAGTCACTGAAAAATCAAACCAAAATATAAAGACCATCGACACTATGAAGAAACCCTATCAACTAATGGGCCAAATAACCAGCTAGCATCATAACTACAGGATCAAATTCACACATAACAATATTAACCTTAAATGTAAATAGGCTCAATGCCCCAATTAAAAGGTATGGACTGGCAAATTGGATAAAGAATCAACACCCATCGGTGTGCTGTATTCAGGAGACCCATCTCAGGTGCAAAGACACATAAGGGCTCAAAATAAAGAAATGGAAGAATATTTACCAAGCAAATGGAAAGCAAACAAAAAAGCAGGGGTTGAAATCCTAGTCTCTGATAAAACAGATTTTAAACCAACAAAGATCAAAAAAGACAAAGAAGGGCATTGCTTAATGGTAAAGGGATCAATGCAACAAGAAGAGCTAATATCCTAAATATATATGCACTCAATACAGGAGCATCCAGATTCATAAAGCAAGTTCTTAGAGACCTACAAAGAGACTGAGACTCCCACAAAATAAAAGTGGGAGACTTTAAAGCCCCACTGTCAATATTAGATCAATGAAACAGAAAATTAGCAAGGATATTCAGGACTTGAACTCAGCTCTGGACCAAGTGAATCTAACAGACATCTACAGAACTATCCACCCCAAATCAACAGAATATACATTCTTCTCAGCACCACATAGCACTTATTCTAAAATTGGCCACATAATTGGAAGTCAAATACTCCTCAGCAAATGCAAAAGAAAGGAAATTGTAACAGTCTCTCAGACCACAGTGCAATCAAATTAGAACTCAGGATTAAGAAAGTCACTCAAAAACACACAACTACATGGAAACTGAACAACCTGCTCCTGAATGACTGCTGGGCAAATAACAAAATTAAGGCAGAAATAAATAAGTTCCTTGAAACCAATGAGAACAAAGACACAACATATCAGAATCTCTGGGACACAGCTAAAGCAGTGTTTAAAGGGAAATTTATAGCACTAAATGCCCACAGGAGAAAGGAGAAAAGATCTAAAATCAACCTCCTAACATCACGATTAAAAGAACTAGAGAAGCAAGAGCAAACAAATTCAAAAACTAGCAGAAGTAACTAAAATCAGAGCAGAACTGAAAGAGATAGGGATAGAAAAATCCCTTCCAAAAATTAATGAATCCAGGAGCTGGGTTTTTTTGGAAAAGATTAACAAAATAGACCACTAGCCAGGCTAATAAAGAAGAAAATAAAGAAGAATCAAACAGACACAATGAAAAGTGATAAAGGGGAGCTGATTCCATAGAAATACAAACTACTAACAGAGAATATTATAAGCACCTCTACACAAATAAACTAGAAAAATCTAGAAGAAATGGATAAATTCCTGGACACATACACCCTCCCAAGACTAAATCAGGAAGAAGCTGAATCTCTGAATAGACCAATAACAAGTTCTGAAATTGAGACAGTAATTAATAGCCTGCCAGCAAAAAAGAAAAAAAAAGCCCAGGACCTGATGGATTCACTACCAAATTCTACCAGAGGTACCAAGAGGAACTGGTATCATTCCCTCTGAAACTACTTCAAACAGTAGAAAAAGAGGGATTTCTCACTAACTTATTTTATGAGGCCAACATCATCCTGGTATCAAAACCTGGCAGATACACAACCAAAAAAAGAAAATTTCAGGCCAGTATCCCTGATGAACCTCGATACAAAAATCCTCAATAAAATACTGGCAAACCGAATCCAGCAGCACATCAAAAAGCTTGTCCACCATGATCAAGTTGGCTTCATTCCTGGCATGCAAGGCTGGTTCAACATACACAAATCAATAAACATAATCCATCACATAAACAGAACCAATGACAAAAACCACATGATTATCTCAATAGATGCAGAAAAGTCCTTCAATAAAATTCAACACCCCATCATGTTAAAAACACTCAATAAACTAGGTATTGATGAAACATATCTCAAAATAATAAGAGCTATTTATGACAAACCCATGGCCAATCTCATACTGAATGGGCAAAAGTTGGAAGCATTTCTTTTGAAAACCAGCACAAGACAAGGATGCCCTCTCTCACCACTCCCACTCAATGTAGTATTGGAAGTTCTGGCCAGGGCAATTAATCAAGAGAAAGAAATAAAGTGTACTCAGTTAGGAAAAGAGGAAGTCAAATTGTCTCTGTTTGCAGATGACATAATTTTATATTTAGAAAACCCCATCATCTTAGCCCCAAAATCCTTAAGCTGATAAGCAACTTCAGCAAAATCTCAGGATACAAAATCAATGTGCAAAAATTGCAAACATTTGTATACACCAATAACAGACAAACAGAGAACCAAATCATGAGCAAACTCCTGTTCACAATTGCTACAAAGAGAATAAAATACCTAGGAATACAACTTCAAGGGATGTGAAGGACCTCTTCAAAGAGAACTACAAACAACTGCTCAAGAAAATCAGAGAGGACACAAACACATAGAAAAACATTTCATGCTCATTGATAGGAAGAATCAATATCGTGAAAATGGCCATAGTGCCCCAAGTAATTTATAGATTGAATGTTATCCACATCAAGCTACCATTGACTTTCTTCACAGAATTAGAAAAAAAATGCTTTAAATTTCATATGGAACCAAAAAAGAGCCTGCATAGCCAAGACAATCCTAAGCAAAAAGAACAAAGCTGGAGGCATCACACTACCTGACTTCAAACTGAATTACAAGGCTCCAGTAACCAAAACAGCATGGTACTGGTACCAGAAAATATATATATAGACCACTGGAATAGAACAGACGCCTCAGAAATAACACCGCAAATCTACAACCGCCTGTTCTTTGACAAACTTGACAAAAACAATCAATGGGGAAAGGATTACCTATTTAATAAAGGAGGCTGGGAAAACTAACTAGCCATATGCAGAAAACTGAAATTGGACCCCTTCCTTACACCTTATACAAAAATTAACTCAAGATGGATTAACAATTTAAACACAAGACCTAAAACCATAAAATCCGCTCCCCCCTCCCCCCCAAAAAAAAACCTTGGCAATATCATTCAGGACGTAGGCATTGGCAAAGACTTCATGACTAAAACACCAAAAGTAATGGCAACCAAAAACAAAATTGACAAATGGGATTTAATTAAACTAAAGAGTTTCTGCACAGCAAAAGAAACTATCATCAGAGTGAACAGGCAACCAACAGAATGGGAGAAAATTTTTGCAATCTATCCATCTGACAAAAGGCCAATATCTAGAATCTACAAGTAACTTAAATTTACAAGAAAAAAAAAACATAAAAATTGGTGAAGAATATGAACAGACCCTTTTCAAAAGAAGACATTTATGTGGCAAAAAAAAAAAAAAAGATGAAAAAAGCTCATCATTACTGGTCGTTAGAGAAATGCAAATCAAAACCACAATGAGTTACCATCTTATGCCAGTTAGAATGACAATCATTAAAAAGTCAGAAAACAACAGATGCTGGAGAGGATATGGAGAAATAAGAACACTTTTACACTGTTGGTGGGAGTATAAATTAGTTCAACCATTGTAGAAGGCAGTGTGGCAATTCCTCAAGGATCTAGAACCAGAAATACCATTTGACCCAGCAACCCCATTACTGGGTATATATCCAAAGGATTATAAATCACTGTACTATAAAGACTCATGAACATGTATGTTTATTGCAGCACTATTCACAATAGCAAAGAGTTGGAACCAAACTAAATGCCCATTAATCTTAGACTGGATAAAAAATGTGCTGCATGTACACCATGGAATACTATGCAGCCATAAAAGACAATGAGTTCATGTCCTTTGCAGGAACATGGATGAAGCTGGAAACCATCATTCTCAGCACACTAACACAGGAACAGAAAACCAAATACCACATTTTCTCACTCATAATTGGGAGTTGAGCAATGAGAACATATGGGCACAGGAAGGGAAATATCACACACTCGGGCCTGTCGGAGTGTGGGGGCAAGGGGAGGGATAGCATTAGGAGAAATAGCTAATGTACATGATGGGTTGATGGGGGGTGCAGCAAACCACCATGGCACATGTATACCTATGTAGCAAACCTGCAAGTTCTGCACATGTATCCCAGAACTTAAAGTATAATTTAAAAAAAAAAAGAAAGAAAAAGAAATGTCTTCTGCCAGATAACCTAAATCATCTGTCTCAAGTTTCAAGTTCCACAAAGCTCTAGGGTGGTGACAAAATGCCACCAGTCTCTTTGCTAAAGCATAAACTGGAACATCTTTGCTCCAGTTCCCAAGAAGTTCCTCATCTCCATCTGAGACCACCCCAGCCCTGACTCTGTTGTCCATATCACTATCAGCATTTTAGTCAAAGCCATTCAACAAGTCTCTAGGAAGCTCCAAACTTTTCCACATTTTTCTGTCTTCTCTGAGCCCCCCAAACCATTCCAACCTCTGCCTGTTACCCAGTTCCAAAGTTGCTTCCACTTTTTTGGGTGTCTTTACAGCAGCACCGTACTACCTGGTACCAATTTACTGTATTAGTCCATTCTCTTGCTGCTAATAAAGACATATCCTGTACTGGGTAATTTAGAAAGGAAAGAGGTTTAATTCACTCACAGTTCGGCAGGCTGGGGAGGTCTCAGAAAATGTACAGTCATGGTGGATGGGGAAGAAAACACATCCTTTTTCACATGGTGGCAACAAAGAGAAGTACAGAGAAAAAGAGGGGAAAGCCCCCTTATAAATCCATCAGATCTTATGAGAACTCACTCACTATCATGAGAACTGCATGTGGGTAACAGCCCCCATGATTAAATTATCTCTAGGTCCCTCCCATGACACATGGGGATTATGGGAAATACAATTTGAGGGGAGATTTGGGTGGGTATACAGAGCCAAACCATATCAACATATAAATATAATCATACAGTATATTTTTCTTTTTACATCTAGCTTAGGAACTAAGTTCATCCATGTTGTCATAAATAGCAAGATTTCCTTCTATTTTTAAGGATGAATAATATTCCATTGTGTGTGGTGAGGGTCAGTGGTGCCAATGTCAGGGACCCCATGTGTCTGTTGTGTTGGTATGCAAGGCCTGGTCAGTCACTCACAGAGTGGCCACAGTGTTGGGTTCTGGAGCACAGGCCCACACGGAGCAATCATGGCTCTGGGGTTTAGGAAGTGCGCATAACCACTGCAGTGGTAACTGATATCTGAGGCACTAGTATGCCCCAGTTTCTGAGGTGCAGATGCTTGTGGAGTGCTCAGGTCTTGACCACAGGAATGCAGATGCTTGTGGAGTGCTCAGGTCTTGACCACAGGAATGCACAGAGAATTTGTGGTGTCAAGGCTCAAGCATGTATGTGGTTGCAGGGATTGGGGGAGTGGGAGTGGTAACCCAGCCCAGGAGACACAGTTGCGTCTTGCACCTGCTGCATGGCTGATACTGTTCTTAACCATGTCCAGGCATCTTGACTACACTGATCTCCACAGCAATCTGGATGGGGTGAAACTAAGTCAGTGTTTCAGGCAGTGCCCCAAAAGTCTGGGGAAGCTGATCACTCACCCAGCCCTCCTTTTCCCTTCCAGGGGAATTCATGGTTCAGAAATCTTCACCTCAACGCTGAGCTGTGCCTGCATTTTTTGCTCTCCTATGTTGCTACAGTTTCTTAACTATACTCCCAAGCTCTCCCAGAGCTGTTTGTATTACTGGAAAACTGTGTAATTGTTTTTATGGAAGGCCAAAGACCACATACCCTACTCTGCCATCTTGCTAGTGTCACTCCCAACTTTGCTCCTTTTATATTAAATATAAAAGTTATCTGCTGGCATATGTATTTGGTGTAGGTGGGGGGGGGTTGCAAACAAAGCCTAGGCTCTGTGAGTACATTCTATATTTTAGTCTAATTAACATTTCAATTGGTTCTCTGGTTGCTTAGACTTGCACTGACTAAGAAGGTCATGGTCATATCTTCAGTTTGAAGCAAACCATTAGCTCTGTAGGCATTCATACATGTGCCGCATGCTCTTTCTCTGTCTACTTTTCTTACATACCTTCCAATTTTGAACCCAAGAGGTTAGGACAAACCTCTAATGATACCATTAAGGGCAAGTTTTTTTCAAGGCAAAGACCAGAAGCTTTCGTTTTAGGTCAGTCCCCATGTGGCTACCTTTAAAGTTCATCTGAATTAATATTCAGTGATATTTTTGTCAGCTGTGACTGCAAGCAACATTATTACAGTGGAATAATAATGCAAATAACTCTGCATAGCTCCATGAAATGCCACATTGTTCTATAATGGAAGTGACATTTCATTATTTCTCAAACATCAAATGCATCATGGCACACATTGCCAGTTATACTTCAGGCATATTAATATTTGTGACAGATGTGATAACTCTAGAAAGACTAAAAAGAATAAAGATGACTGATAGGGGCATAACAGTCACCAGATATGCTTATGAGTCCCACTAAAAATTAACCATGAATAGAGTACATAATTATCAGTGACCTTATCCACCCTACTGATAGTGCTGGTGAACCCATCATTCTGCCATCTGGAAATATACATATCCAGATTCCCTTAATTGCCTGAAAGACCGCAAGTGAATTGTCTTTTGACGATCTGGGCCTCTTTAAGTACTTTAAGAAACTCTCCTGCACAACATAATGCAAGCATTCTCATTGTCAAAAACTGCTGGCTTTTAAAATAGAACTTTCAAGCATGAATATTTGAAACCACATGAAAAAAGTTTAAGTGCCACTATAAACTCCTGGAAATTAGGTGTAAAAATGAGATGATAAGCAAAAGAAAGATTTAGAAATGGTATCATCCAACAGGATGAGGGAGAGGCAGGTAGATTTGCCATTGCCTTCACTAAGGGGAGTTTGACTTGATCATTTCTATTCAAATAATCAGTGAAATACCTATCACGTAAATATGGGCAGAGTTTAAGAAGCAAATTTTCTAAGACTCATAGGCATAGTAAAAACACATAGCTAACATGGAGATTTATAGAGGAAAAGACCAGAGATTAATTTTAGAATAAAAAATTATGTGCACCAATGATATTGATCCTCTAAGTCAATTTGATTGTTATGGATGCTAGGATCTGCCAAAGGTGATTGTCTCTTCCATTGACTCCACAAATTTGTAGTCTAATTTCAGAGAAAGATAAAGGGGTTTTAGATATGGGTTTCTATTTCACTATATCAGAGAGTGAATTAGCATGGAAGAAATAGTTCAGGTGAAAGGCTAGGTGAAAGAGTCTCAGGAGGTAAAGAAGTCTCAAACTAGCTGAGCACTTTGCAACTGGAAGAATATGACACAGAGGAGAAAGTGTAAAGGACTGTCTCCTTATTGGAGCTGCATAACTGGTATGAGGTTTTCTCTGCAAGGAGGAAATGGATCTCTCAGAAAAAGACCTAGGCATGCCTCACTTAATTATACCAAGAATTCATCGGAGTTTGCAGGTTCAAGAACTTCTTATCAAGTTCTTGATCCTGCAAACTTCCGTGAATTTAATTAGCTAAATTGAAAAAATATTTATTGTTCACTTAAAATTTACTCATTAGAATTACCATATGATTGACCCATCTCACTTCTGGGTGTATATCCAAAATATTTGAAAACAATATCTCAAAGGGATATTTGTACACCCATGTTTATTGCAGCATTATTCACAATAGCCAAGAGATCAAAGCAACCTAAATGTTCATCAACAGATGACTGGATAAAGAAAATGTAATATACACACATGATGAAATACTATTCAGTTCTTCAAGAAGGAAATCCTGTCATATGGTACAATATAGTTGAACTTTGAGAATGTAATGCAATAAACCAGTCACAGAAGGACAAATACTGCATGATTCTTCATTTATGAGGTATCTAAAGTGGTCAAATTCATAGAAGCAGAAAGTAAAATGATGACTGCAAGGAGGTTGGGGGAGGGGAAACAGGGAGTTGCTGTTCAGTGGGTATAAAGTTTCAATCATACAAAATGAAAAATCCCTAGAGGTCTGCTGTACATATAAGCACGTATAGTTAATACTATAATGTATACTTAAAGATATAAGACAGATTTCATGTTATTTTTTTTTTTTTTTTTTTTTTTTGAGACGGAGTCTCGCTCTGTCGCCCAGGCTGGAGTGCAGTGGCCAGATCTCAGCTCACTGCAAGCTCCGCCTCCCGAGTTTACGCCATTCTCCCGCCTCAGCCTCCCGAGTAGCTGGGGCTACAGGCGCCCGCCACCTCGCCCGGCTACTTTTTTTGTATTTTTTAGTAGAGACGGGGTTTCACCGTGTTCGCCAGGATGGTCTCGATCTCCTGACCTCGTGATCCGCCCGTCTCGGCCTCCCAAAGTGCTGGGATTACAGGCTTGAGCCACCGCACCTGGCCTCATGTTATGTTTTAACAAAATAAAAAAAGAAGTTATTAATGATTAAAACTTTATTCATTCTTATTTATTTATTAGAATTTTATTTTAACATTTACTGTGCCAGCCTTATAATAAGAATGCAACTAACCAGAAAAATAGCTATTTTTCTCTCTTCCAGTCTAGAATAGAGTTCACATTTCATGTGTGTTTGAGGACATTTTAGCGCTAAAACACACTGTTGGCCATTATATAAGCTAGGTGGGGCTATGCATAATGTAACATCATTTTAATTTAAATTGCCAACCAGCAGAGAGAAAATGATCAATTTGATTGCATCTGAAAATGAAAAGGTAAAAGTAAGGTAACTTAATGAACCAGCAAGATGAACTGCCTCAGGGATAGGCTTTGGTCAAATCACAAATTTCTTGAGGCATAGGCATAGTGGTTTGATACAAGATACCTTGACCTGTAAGACTGTTAATTATAAGATGCAGGCAGGTAGTAGAAGAAAGGCCTTTAGGAAGAAGAGATAGTTACTCCTAGGAGAACTGCAGAGTAGAATAGTGTCAGATACTGTGACAATCTATGTTTTTACCCTGTTTGCAAGGTGACATGTTAGCCTGTCAGTTTCATAGGTCCTAGCAGAAAAATACAAGACTCCTGGGTCAGAAACATAGACCTTTATTACTCACAGTGCTACAGGAAGCTTGACAT
The DNA here is from genome assembly GCF_002776525.5 of Piliocolobus tephrosceles. Taxonomy (NCBI): domain Eukaryota; kingdom Metazoa; phylum Chordata; class Mammalia; order Primates; family Cercopithecidae; genus Piliocolobus; species Piliocolobus tephrosceles. The sequence goes on along the minus strand of NC_045443.1, from coordinate 33,944,387 downwards.
TCATGTTTGCATCCATTCTCCTTGTTCCCAAGTCCCATAGGGGTGATACAGAGCAGTCCAGGCAAACATGGTACACACTGTGAGTTCATCACAGCTGGGGAATCTCAAGCTTAGAGAACCTGGATCTGTTATATGGGCTGCCAGTAAACCTGCCCTACCTTTGTCTCAGAGGGAAACATTATATTTATTATACTGAACAATAAACAGACCTGCCCACTGCTCCTGAGGGAGACACTATCTCTGTCTTCCAAGTTTGTTAGCTACACAAGTATACAAAATGAAAAATAGTCCAGAACAAAGGCTACCTGATATGGTTTGGCTGTGTCCCACCCAGATCTCATCTTGAATTCTAGCTCCCATAATTCCCATGTGCTGTGGGACGGACCTGGAGGGAGGTAAGTGAATCATTGGGGTGGGTCTTTTCTGTGCTGTTCTCATGATAGTGAAAAATTTTCATGACATCTGATGGTTTTATAAAGGGGAAATCCCCTACAAGAACTCTGTTTTATGCTGCCATGTAAGATGTGACTTTGCTCCTCATTCACTTTCAGCCATTATTGTGAAGCCTCCAAGCCATGTGGATCTGTGAGGCAATTAAACCTCTTTCCTTTATAAGTTACCCAGTTCGGGCATGTTTTTATTAGCAGCATGAGGACAGATTAATATAGTAAATTGATACCAGTAGACTGGGGTTCTGCTGTAAAGATACCCAAATATGTGGAAGTGACTTTGGAACCAGGTTAGAGATGGAGATTGGACAATCTGGAGGAATCAGAAAAAGATAGGAAAATATGGAAAAGTTTGGAACTTCCTAACTACTTTGAAGGTTCAGAAGATAGGAAGATGTGGGAAAGTGTGGAACTTCCTAGAGACTTGTTGAATGGCTTTGACCAAAACTCTGATAGTGATATGAAAAATGAAGTCCAAGTTAAGGTGGTCTCAGATGGAGATGAAGAAAACTTGTTGGGAACTGGAGCAGAGGTGACTATTCGTATGTTTTAGCAAAGAGACTGGCAGCATTTTTCCCCTGCCCTAGAGATTTGTGGAACTTTAAACTTGAGAGATAATTTAGGCCATCTGGTGGAAGAAATTTTGAAGCAGGAAAGGGTTCAAGAGGAAGCAGAGTATAAAAGTTTAAAAAATTTGTAGAAAATGTCTCCCCATTTTCTGGGGAGAAATTCCAGCTGGCTGCAGAAATTTGCAAAAGTAATGGCAAGCCAAATGCTAATCAGCAAGACAATGGGAAAAATGTCTCTTTGTCATATCGGAGGGCTTCAGGGCAGCCCCTCCCATCATGGGCCTGTAGGGCTAGGAGGAAAAAATGGCTTCCTGGGCTTGGCTCAGGGCCCACCTGCTGTGTGCAGCCTTGGGACTTGGTGCCCTACATCCCAGCTCCTCCAGCCATGGCTGAAAAGGGCCAAGGTACACCTTGGGCCATGGCTTCAGAGGGTGCAAGCCCCAAGCCTTAGCAGTTTCCATGAGGTATTGAGCCTGTAGGTGCACAGAAGTCAAGAATTGAGGTTGGGAACCTCCACCTAGATTTCAGAGGATGTATGGAAATGCCTGGATGTCTAGGCAGAAGTCTTCTACAGGGGTGGAGACCTCATGGAGAATTTCTACTAGGGCAATGGAGAAGGGAAATGTGAGGTAGGAGCCCCCACAGAGAGTCCCCACTGGGGCACTGCCTAGTGGAGCTATGGGAAGAGGGCCACCGTCCTCCAGACCCAAGAATGGTAGATCCACTGACAGCTTGCACTGTGCATCTGGAAAAGCCACAGACACTCAATGCCAGCCCATGAAAGCAGCCAGGATGGGGGCTCTACCTTGCAAAGCTACAGGGGCAGTGCTGCCCAAGGCTGAGAGTGCCCACCTCTTGCATCAGCATGACTTGGATATGAGACATGGAGTCAAAGGAGATCATTTCAGAGCTTTAAAATTTGACAGCTCCATTGGATTTTGGGCTTGAATGAGGCATGTAGTCTCTGTTTTGGACAATTTCTCCCATTTGGAATGGGTGTATTTACCCAATGCCTATACCCTCATTGTATCTAGGAAGTAACTAGCTTGCTTTCAATTTTATAGGCTCACAGGTGAAAGAGACTTGGCTTATCTCAGATGAAACTTTGGACTGTGGACTTTGAGTTAATGCTGAAATGAGTTAAGACTTTGGGGGGCCGTTGGGAAGGCATGATTAGTGTTGAAATGTAAGGACATAAGATTTGGGCAGGCCAGAGACAAAATGATATAATTTGGCTGTGTTCCACCCAAATCTCATCTTGAATTGTAGCTCCCATAATTCCCACATGTTGTGGGAGGGACCCAGTGGGAGGTAATTGAATCATGGGGGTGGGTCCTCCATGCTGTTTTTATAATAGTGAATAAGTATCATGAGATATCATGGTTTTATATAGGGGAGTTCCCCTACACAAGCTCTCTTGCCTGCTACTATATAAGATGTGATTTTGCTCTTCTTTCACCTTCAGCCATGATTGTGAGACCTCCCCAGCCATGTGAACCTGTGAGTCAATTAAACCTCCTTCCTTTATAAATTACTCAGTCTCAGGTATGTCTTTATTAGTAATGTGAGAACAGACTAATACACTACCAGTGCCTTGCTACCAAGCCACTGACCCTGCAGAAATGTGAAGGACCAATGGAGTTCATCCCCAATAAGTAGGAGCTCATTTAGTTTAGGGTGAGCTATTCAAAGCCAGGAAGAGAGTGGAGCAGGGGTGGAAGGAGAACTTAATCTAGACTTCAAGGCTCTTAATGACATCAGGTTACTAACATTTAAGCCAAGAACCAAGGAAAAGGACCAGTAAGTTAGTCACATAAGCATTAAGTTGGACATCTACAGCAAAATGCTTACAAAGGAAGTCAGGCTCAGGTGCTTCACTTTAGAGGGCAAAGGTTTTCTTTTTTTTTTTTTTTTTTTTTTTTTTTTGTTGAGACGGAGTCTCGCTCTGTCGCCCAGGCTGGAACGCAGTGGTCGGATCTCAGCTCACTGCAAGCTCCTCCTCCGGGGTTTAAGCCATTCTCCTGCCTCAGCCTCCCAAGTAGCTGGGACTACAGGCGCCCGCCACCTCGCCCAGCTAGGTTTTTGCATGTTTTTTTTTTTTTTTTTAGTAGAGACGGGGTTTCACCATGTTAGCCAGGATGGTCTCGATCTCCTGACCTCGTGATCCGCCCGTCTCGGCCTCCCAAAGTGCTGGGATTACAGGCTTGAGCCACCGCGCCCGGCCGAGGGCAAAGATTTTCTAAAATACTCCTGAGTCTTCTTAGTAGCTCAACAGCTAAGGCTGCAGGATTAGGTCCACTGGCAGTTTGGCATGGCCTGACATGCTCTGCAATGCTGAAGAGTTTTCTCCACTGGAGGCGTACACTGCATCAACTATAGAGCCAACAAGGAAAGGGGTTTTCTGGTCATATCTAACTAATTTGATATTTCTCACTTGCACTTATAAAAGACAATTATTTCCACTGTGTTCACTCATTCTTTATACCCAAGATAATATTTACATTTACCATTTAATAACTATATTTGTGCTATTATATCTTCAACTAGCTTATAAGAAATCAGAGGTGCATATGAAATTTATTTTGCAGCTTGTAAATCATCCCAGTCTTATGAGCACAGTGCTGACTACACAGTACAGTCCACAAAATGCTTCTTGATTCATTTTTTGGTGTAGGTTTTGAGAAACTCCAAGTCCCTGTTTCTTGGCTGAACCCCTCTTTAGAACAAATCTGAAAGAATTTGGGGACTGTATAAACCGCTGAAGTTTCTCTTGCCTAAACATTATACTTGTTTGAATATTGCTTTTAAGTTACAGAAATTAAATATATGAACTGAAAGCAAAGTCAAACTTCACATTAAAGTGCCTGAGTTATCCTCACATGCTTTGGAACATGTTGTACATTTCTCAAAAAACAATTAGAAAGATCCTTGAGAAATGTAACTGAGCAAATAACATTTGTTTGATTTGGTACTCTGAGGCAAATTGCACCTGGTAAGCAACACAATATTTTCCTTTCCTCTGACTCTGATAAGAGATCAGTTAGGGGATTCACAGCTTCAAGGTAACATAAGTGCTGAAGGTTATAAAAAGTCAGTGCCAGCTATGGAGGTTATAAAAGGTCACTCTTCCTTCATAGAGGAGAGAATGAAGCCTATTGTGTACAAAATACAAGGTAATAAGTAGGATAAAAACAAAATACTAGGCCGGGCATGGTGGCTCATACCTATAATCCCAGCACTTTGGGAGGCAGAGGCGGACGGATCACCTGAGGTCAGGACTTTGAGACCAGCCTGGCCAACATGGCAAAACCTCATCTCCACTAAAAATACAAAAAATAGCTGGGCATGGTAGTGTGTGCCTGTAATGCTAGCTACTCAGGAGGCTGAGACAGGAGAATCACCTGAATCCAGGAGGCAGAGGTTGCAGTGAGCTGAGATCATGCCATTGCACTCCAGCCTGGGCAACAAGAGTAAGACTTCATCTCAAAAACAAAACAACAAAATACTAAACACTGGGGAAATGCTTCATGAAATTGAACTGGGCAAGAATTTTTTTTTTTTTTTTTTAAGAAGATCTCAAAAGCACAAGCAACAAAAGCAGAAATAGGCAAATGAGATCAAACTAAAAAGCTTTAGCATAGCAAAGGAAACAATCAATAGAGTGAAGAGAGAACTAAAAAAAATGGGTGAAAGTGTTAATATGTGCAATCTATGCATCTGACAAGGGGTTAACATTCATAATATATATGGAAGTCAAACAACTCAATAGTAAAAACCAAATAACATAATTAAAAATAGGCAAAAACCTAAATAGACATTTCTCAGAAGACCTACCAATGGCAAACAGGTATGTGAAAAAATGTTCCATATCCCTAATCATCAGGGAAATGCAAACCAATGCCACACTGAAGTATTACCTCACCACGGGCAAAATGGCAATAAAAGATACAAAATAAATGCTGGCTAGGATGTGGAGAAAAGAGAATGCTTAATGCACCATTGGTAGGAATGTAAATTAGTAGAGCTGTTATGGAAAACAGTACGGAGGTAACAAAAAATTAGAAGTAGGGCTACCACATTGCTTAATATGGTATTGATCCATCTAACCCATGTAATGGGTATATATCCAAAGGACATGAGATCAGTATTTCAGAGAGATATCTGCACTCCCATGTTTATTGCAGTACTGTTCACAGTAGCCAAGATATATACCTAAGTGCCTATCCACAGATAAATGGTTAAAGAAAATGTGGAATAAATACACAATGAAATACTATACGGCTATAAAACAGAATGAAAACCTGTCGTTGTGGTAACATGGATGAACCTGGAAAACATTATGTTAAGTGAAATAAGCCAGGCACAAATTGATACTCATATGTGGAATCTTAAAAAGTTGATTTCATAGAAGTAGAGAGTAGAATAGTGGTTATCAGAAGCTGAATAGAATAGGGAGGAAGGGAGTACTGGGAGAGGCTGGTTAATGGGTACAAAGTTACATTTAGACAATAAGCGTAAGTTTTGATGTTCTTTTACACAGTAGGATGATTATAGCAATGTGCATATTTCAAGTAGCTAAAAGAGATTTTGAACGTTATCACCACAAAAAAAAATGATAAATGTTTAAAGTGATAGGTATGCTAATTACTCTGATTTGATCATTATACAATGTATACATGCATTGAAACATCACACTGTACCCCATAAATATGTGCAATTATGTGTCAAGTATAAATAAAAGTAAATAAGAAAAAATAGAACTAAATATATTTTTTGAAACAAAGAATCTCGTTTATTCAATACATGTATGAAAGAGAATAAAGGCACATATTTAAAAAATGACAATAAAAAAAGACACTATCTAACTTCAAGGGCATCACAGTCTACCAGATGACATAGGAATGAATAAACTCTTTAAACAAATGTAAAATTGCAACTTTGAGAAGAGCTATAAAGAATAGAACTATCATGTTATGAGCGTTTTGATGGGGGCTTTGGCTGAGTTTGACAATAGAAGAGACTTGGGATGGCTTGCCTTAGATAGTGACATTTGTGTTGACTTTGAACAATGAGTAGAGATTAACTCAGCTGAGCAGAATGGTAACAGCCTTTCAAACCCGAGGAAACAGCCTTGTGTCAGAGTTTGTGATTGAAGGCATCAAGGTATTTCTGAGAGGCTGAAGGGCCAGTATTTCATGAGCAGGGAGAAGAAGGATTGCACCCAGTACTGGAGAGAATGGCCTTGCATAGTCATTATAACTCGTGATAAGGGTTTTAATGTTTACTATAATATCAATGGGAAGACTTTGAAGGATTGTAAACAGGAGAGGGAATATTAAACTTGTCTTTCAAAGGATAATTTTACCTGCAGTGTGGAGAATTCATTAAAAAAACACTGGGAGTAGATGTGAGTAGAACATGTAGATGGATGGTAAGCAGCCAGGATTTCTGGTGTGCTCTGCCAGCAACCAGGAACCTGGAGTTCTGAACCCTTTCTCCCTATGGCCTCAATGATAGCCTGTTTCAGAATATCTTGACAGTTTGCTAAACATTTAACTCTGTTAATGTATAATTCTTATATTAACAGTGATAGGGAATACACTGTAGATACACAATATCTAAAATTTGGGGCCAGATGTGTCTTGGGATTGAGAATTTGAGGGATCTTAGAAAAGTAATGCAAGAGCCTATGTCATATACTATGTAACACTATGTATACTATGTAACCTCCTGCTATATATGAACAGGATGTGGCGCACAACCACCTAACAAAATACATTACTAATTCTGCAGTGAAATGTTTACATATTAACACCAAGTGGCACAGGTAAAAATTATAAATAGTCTCATATCAGTTGAGGTTCGATTTTGTCAACAAATACATTCACGTAAGTTTATTTTCTAATAACCATATTACAAAATGCTTCTATTCTACAGAATATTTAACATTAAAATTTCCAGGGGATTGTGTTGTGTGAAGACTCTCCCTTTTATAGAAAGAAAATTGAGACCAAAGTTATTAGATTGAGTAGCTAACCCAGATATGTGTGTGGCAAAGAAATAATTTAAACTTAACTTGTTTAACCCTAAAGCCTTATCAAATATCTTTAATCAAATAAAATGGACATCTTTTTTTTTTTTTCAATAAAGAGGAATGTGAATAAGTAACTAAACTGGGTACCAGAATCAAGACCAGATGCCAAATATTACCTCAGTATTACATTGATATGATGACTCTCTCAAAAGATTATGTCTTACTCAATTATGAAGATATATAACAGTCAAAACATAGTCCTTGAATATATAAACTTGAATATATAAACATGGTCCTTTAATACATAAACTTTGGCCGGGGCAATGGGTCATGCTTGTAATCCCAGCACTTTGGGAAGCCGAGACGGATGGATCACGAGGTCAGAAGATTGAGACCATCCTGGCTAACACGGTGAAACCCCGTTTCTACTAAAAATACAAAAAATTAGTTGGGCATGGTGGCACCTACCTGTAGTCCCAGTTACCTGGGAGACTGAGGCAGGAGACTCGCTTGAACTCGGGAGGCAGATGTTGCAGTGAGCTGAGATTGTGCTACCACACTCCAGCCTGGGCAACAGAGTGAGACTCCGTATCAAAAAAAAAAAAAAAAAAAAAAGAAAGAAAAAAAGAAAAAAAACACAAAAAACAAACAAAAAACATATAATTTTATCTTTTAAGCTAAACAGAATATTACATCAAAAACTATATGTGGAAATATGGGAACACGGTATTTTGAAAAAAAAGACCTTGGAAAATTGGCTTCTGAATAAAAATGCTCATTCTTTGGAACTGTGTTAATTTTATATAAAAAATTTAAATTTGATAGGATTTCGGGTTTTTAGCTTTGAAATCTATGTCCTGTCAAACACCTGTTTTTCTCTTTGAGCTTCTCAGCTAAGAAATACAGACACACACACAACATCACACATACAAACACATGCAAACACATGCATATACCCCAATAGTAAAAGGAAAACAATTTACTAAGTATATAGTAGCTAGTAAAGCATCCTATAATCCCAATGAAGAGCTTAGATAAAGACTGTTCTAAGGTATAAAACTTAGTTTTGAAGCATAAATGAGACCTTCTGTTTTATACATAAATGTAGTGTGGTCAAGTCTATAAACTTTGTCCTGAATCGACTTACCCAGTCAGCCACATAGTTGAGAGTGACTTGTTTGCCTCTAATGGACGAATCTCACTTTCATCTTCTTACCACAAATGAACAAAAAGTGAAAGAGTATGTACACCTCATACAGTGCTTCAATTTTTTTGGGCCAAGGTAGTAACATGAGCCAGTATTCCCCTCCTTAACCAAATCTTCACTAGGTTTGAGATAAATAGAACTCAAAGGTTTGACTGATGGGCCTCACGTTGTCAAAATCGTATAGTTAGCTAATTAGCTCTGCTACACTGTCTAGATAATGTTTCTGAACAGAAAAATTCTCTATAGTACGTGGACTATAAAATCTAATATATGGACTTGTTCTGTATATTTTATGAAAGAGCATTAGTATACAAATTAAAGTAATAAATAATAACCAGCTTCTACTTGATAAGAATAGTTGGATCCTTTTCATAATTCTACTTTCCAGAAGTTATCAAGAAAAAAGAAGCAAAGGGAGTCAAAGAAATACAATGCTTGCGCTTACATTAACTGTCTAAAGTCCTCTGTCTGAAGATGTGCCTATCAAAGTTGAATATTTCTAAACTACACTATATTATTTGCCCACAATATTTTATGTTCTCCTAAGGCAAAGTACAATACTAAGCAAACATGACTCAATAACAGCTTATCAGAAATTTTAATGAGAATCATTCTTGATATTCTATAGACAAACATGACTCAGTAACAGCTTATCAGAAAATTTAATGAATAATCATTCTTGATATTCTATTTAATATGTAATATATGGCCCTTCCACATGATTATTATAGTATTAATAATACTATCTTCTCTACAGTATTATTATAGAGTAGTAGAGATATAACTATATATGTAAAATTATATTGTAGTTTACTTGTATAATATTTATAATATGAATCATATGATATATTCTATCTGATCTTTATAATTGTCTAGATTGTGTGTGTGTGTGTGTCTGTGTATGTTCCATTTGATCATTGCAACTCTCAGAAGACCAGAATTGCAGTGCTATTCTACAGATAATTATAAATTGCAGTTAAATAAGTAATTAGATTTTCTCAAAGACACTCACTGTAGTAAGTAGAGGAGTTGTTAGTAGACATGGCCACCACACCCAGCCTAGACTTACTAAAAGTTCTCATTCTGTAACTTATGTTCTTTGATTCCCAAAATGGAGGGATGAAACCATAAAAGTTGTTCATCTTAATTACTTGTAACTTTTTCCTAAGGACCCATATCTGTGAAGACCAGCACTACAAGAATATATTCTTTGGTTCACACATGCCATTAGTTGTTTGTTTCCACAGTTGATCTCCTGGTGGGTTACCCAAGATCTTGCATATTTTGCTTATTTATACCATTACTTTACATTAACAATAAGTTAATAAAACAATTTTTCATTTAACTTCAGAGATAATTATGTGAATAATATCTCTGAAAATATTTGCCATTTATCTCAACTCTTTGAGGGAAGATACCATATTTCAGCCTTCATTTTAATGCTGTTGTATCTATATTGTTATTTTGCTGATGGCTAGCCATCATTTCCAATTTTAGCAAGCTGGGCCAAGTTCCATTAGGCACTTTAGCATTTGGCTGATCTTTTAAATCAAGAGAAAAATGCTTAATAAGAGATACTTTGCTAGAATTATTCTAATTTTCTCTGTCAGATGAGTTCCTCTCCCTGGATATTTCGAAGACCTTACTTTGCTTATTGCAAGGGCATTTCAAAGCTTTCATAGACTTGTATAAAATGAATTTCTGTTCCTCTAGCAAAAGTATTCACATTTCTCTTTTGTTAATTAAAACACCTTTTAATGCAGGTCAGAGGCTGGAACCACCATTTAAGCCCATGGTTTTCACCTAATGTGCTGCACATCAGGACTTAACTACTTTATTGATTAAACAAATATTTACTAAACACCTATTATACAATTGTAAGAGATATGAAAATCACAGACAACTCTATGGTATAAAAATGTAATGTGCTTTATTTTCTGAACTGAAGATTCACCTGGAGGTTTTATTTCATTTGACCAGAATCCTTAACATCAACAATTTTTGGAAAAAAAAAAAAAATCAATAATTCTGATGGAGGATTTTTCCTGGCCCTTTTGCCAGACTCATGGCAGGGCTCCCTCTCTACTTGGCCAGTCACACTTAACCCCTTGTGGGAGGGAACATGCGAGTTCTCAGCAAAAAGGGTAGCTGGAGAGGGGATAAAAAGGGCAGGTCATCTTCCCTGAAGTCAGGTTGTCTCTTTCTTGAAGTCAGATCATCTCCTCCTCTACTGACTGCATCTGGAGTCTTTACGGGCACAGGATGGGGACTATGTGCTGATTGACTCGTGAGTATGCAAAGGAAGTTAAAGCAAAGACATCACTCAAAGGTGGGCATGACAGTGTAGAAAACCAATTAGGAATGGATAGGTATATGTAAAATAGGTGAAGGGTGAGAATCAATCAGAGGAAAGCATGCCAAACAAGAAGACAAGTTCTCAATCAGGTCTACGGATTTAACTTGTAGCTTGGCTTTCAGGCTTTAAACTGTCTTCAGCTTTGAGGTAGGGTTTCACTGGGTGCCTGGCCCTATCTGCCTAGGTGTTTGCCTGCTTCCTCCCACTATCAATTTTAGTGTTTTTTTTTTTTTTTAAGGAATTTTCAGTAATTTAAGATGAGATAAATATTTCTTGTTAATACATCCTTATTCTTAACTATTATAAAATATTTGTACATTTGTAATATATGTAATATTAGATAACTTTATTATGTAATATGTAATCTATAGACCAAAGAACATGCACAACACATATGTAGGTTATAAAGCTAACAATTAATCTTTAACATATATGAGCTATAGACACCTCACCAAAGACCTAAAAAGGGCAAATAAGCATATGAAAAGATACTCCACATCGTATTTCAACAGGGAAATGCAAATTAAAATAACAATGAGATATTAATACACATCAATTAAAATGGCCAAAATCTGAAACACTGGTAATACCAAATGCTGGTAAGAATGTGAAGCAACAAGTTCTCATTTATTACTGCTGGGAATGCAAAATGTACCAACTTCTTTGAAATACAGTTTAGTGATTTCTTACCAAACTAAACATACTCTTACCATATGATCCAGCAATCATACTCCTTGGTATTTACTCAATGAACTTGAAAACTTATGTCCACACAAAAACCTGCACATGTATTTATAATTTATTCATAATTGCCAAGCTTGGAAGCCTTATTCATAATTGCCAAAACTTGGAAGCAACCCAGATGTCCTTCAGTAGGTGAATGGATAAACTGTGGTACTTCTGCATAATGGATTATTATTCAAAACTAAAAAGAAATGAGTCATGAAAACATGTGGAGGAACATTAAGCATATATTGCTAATGAAATTAGCCAATCTGAAAAGGCTACACACTGTGTGATTCTAACTATATGATGTCCTGGAAGAGGCAAACCTGGAGAAACACTAAAAAAAAAAAAATTAGTGCTTTCCAGGAATTTTGGGAAGAGGGGGATGAATAGATGGACCATGGAGGTGTTTTAGGGCAGTGGAAAGACTCCATATGATAACTATAATGACAGATACATGTCATTATACATTTGTTCAAACTCATTGAATGTCCAGCACCAATAGTGAACCCGGGAAAAACTATGGACTTTGGGTAACACTGGGATGTCTGTGTTCTGAAATAGTCCCTGACCATGTGGTCCATATTGTAGTAGCTTTTCCCTCATTTTGAAATCGTTTCAGAATCCAAAAATATATTCACTAAACTTTTTCACCATTTTCAAGGACATAGAAAAATTATGTTGCTCTCCCATAACACTTCAAGAATGTGAAGGACTTGGTGAGGCTGCCCTTTCTTCCCAATGCAGCCATCCCTAAATGCATGGGAACTTCTGCAAGGCTCATACCCTCAGGGTTTCAGACAAAAAGTTGAACAAAAGTGTTCAGTATTTGCAGATGTGCACACATTTCTAGAGATGCTACCATTATCCCACTATTAGGGATGGGACATAGAGATTCCTAGATCCTACCAATATCCTCAGTCTCTTGTCTCATTTCTAATCTTTTCCTCTGCACCTCAGATAATGTCATCTAAATAGAGATGGGACTCTGCACATTTTTCCAAAATTTTTTTTACCATGTTATCCTTAGAGTTAAAAGTCAAGAAAAGCCTGTTGTCTTGATTTTCTGGTTATTAAAAAAAAAAAAAAGAAAAGAAAAACTTTCTAAAGCCTTGTGTACTTCTGTAACAGAAATGCAGATTCAGTTGCTCGCTGCTTGCAGAATCCAATTAGCAAGACTGAAATCTGGTAAAAAGAAAGTGATTTTTATTCCAAAGCTAGTTTAGGGGAAGAAATACTGGCTTCCTGCCTTAAGGGTTTTGCTTTGCTTTTGGAGCAGAAAAGGGGCACTTCTAAAAAGCATGGAAGGAAGTGAGCCCACAGGGGAGTCCACTTGCCATCTTGGTGCGTTACCTACTGGGCAGCTGAGCTGGTGTCTTAATGAGCAGCAATCGGTTGTCAAGGTGACCGAAAACTTGGCAGGTGGAAGACATTTTTATAGTGGGAATTTGGGTTGTAAATCAATTGTTTTCATGCTGGTGAAAGTTCCACTCTGGAACTTCTAAGCACATTGATGAACTTGCCCTGTAGGGAGTGTCTGCTGAAGAAGAAGTAAAATGCTATAATCGCATTTCTGAAGAGCTAAGTGGGAAGTGGGGAAAAGGAGGAAAGAGAAAAGAGAGAGAAAAAATAATTAAACTATCTCAGAAAAATGCGGGTACTTGGTTACACTTCCAGTCTAGCAAAAATGGTGGTAGTTTGGAAATGGGAAAGGTGCATGACAGTTTTTGCAAGCAAACTATTTTATAAAAGAAATAAAATAAAAGACATAATTTTACACTTTGAGCAAAGTGCAGATGTATGTGGAGGATGTAGCTGTGTAAGGGGTGTCTGTTAGATTCAGTACCTGGTCTACTTGTCTTAAAAGGCCATATAACAAAGGGTGGGCACCATGGCTCACTCCTGTAATCTCAGCACTTTGGGAGGGCAACGCGGGTGGATCACTAGGTCAGGAGATCGAGACCATCCTGGCTAAACACGGTTAAACCCTGTCTCTACTAAAAAAAAAAAAAAAATACCAAAAAATTAGATGGGCGTGGTGGCAGTCACCTGTAGTCCCAGCAACTTGGGAGGCTGAAGCAGGAGCATGGCGTGAACCTGGGAGGCGGAGCTTGCAGTGAGCCAAGATCACCCCACTGTGCTCCAACCTGAGCGACAGAGCGAGACTCCTTCTCAAAAAAAAAAAAAAAAAAAAAAAAAAGACTATGACGAAAAAGTCTGAGAGCTGTTGCTCTCTTGATACAATACACTCTTCTTGGGAAACCACCACTTTTGATGAGAAGCCATGAGAAACAAGTCCTGAGGGCCACCAGTTATGATAGTACACAGAGTACTGACTGTCCTTTAAATTTACCCACTCTTTCCTTGCTCACATAGCAAAAGTCATTTCTGCAGAAAAGAGAAAAAATAAGTTAAGTATGGAAGAGAGATAAGTAGAGGGAGCCAAAGCTTGAATTTTTTTTTCCTCCTCCTTTGATACTTTGGAGTATTTAACTCCAATAGTCCTTGGCTTTGAAGCAGCAACCATCATTTTTTGGATACTTGAGGCTCCATTTCTGAGGCTTCTGCTCTCAGACTTCTTCCCAGACAAAAACGCCTGCAGGATTTAAATGGTGCCCAAGTGGTTCCTTTTGTGAGGTCATTAGGCACTTCCATAGAGAAAGCTTATTGGTCCTTAACAGATTCTGTTTCCTTTCTACTGTTGGTTTGGATGTGCTGGGAAGTTCAAATACCAAATGAGAGACTCAACTTTAGTGGAATCAGTTGGATCATTCTATGACTAGAGATTCCTTCCTTTGGGGGAAGGAAATTCAGTAAGTATCAAGATCATTTACAGCTTAATTTAAGTTAGTGTTTTACATGCAAGTATAAATAAGACACTGCCTCTAAAAAGTTAACCATTAAGATGCCATTCAGTTAGGACTTATTTTGATGAGATTCCTGTTAAAATGAAAAAGTGCAAATATGTTGCCCAAGGATGCATTAACACATGGGTTTGTTTCATTTTTCAGCATAAAACAAGTACTGAGAAAATAAAATCAACCCTGTGTAGACTTATGGAGTGTTATTTGACTCCTAGTATTCTCAGTAAGAACAAAATAATCATCATCATTAACTATGGAATATAAATTTTGATGTGAAATGGGTGAAAGGACTTCTGTGGCACTGAATTTTTCCAGATATCAGGCCTATTTGCAGCATACAATAAACACCCTAAAGATTCTGGAGTATAGTTCTGCTGTAGCTTTAGGAAACTTAAGGATAAGAAGGCATGGCCGGGCACGGTGACTCATGCCTATAATCCCAGCACTTTGGGAGGCAGAGGCGGGAAGATCACGAGGTCAGGAGATCAAGACCATCCTGGCCGACACAGTGAAACCCCGTCTATACTTAAAAAAAAATACAAAAAATTAGCCGGGCATGGTGGCAAGTGCCTGTAGTCCCAGCTACTCAGGAGGCTGAGGCAGGAGAATGGCATGAACCTGGGAATCGGAGTTTGCAATGAGCCAAGATCGCAGCACTGCACTCCAACCTGGGCGACAGAGCAAGACTCTGTCTCAACAACAACAACAAAAAAAGATAAGAAGGCATCCAGAAGTTTTCACCTACTTTTTGATATTGCTACTAAAAATGTCTCCTTTGGATTTTATCCTTATGTCATTAGAAATGCAAAAAAGAGATGTTTGTTTATCCCAAATTTTTCAGAGATAAATTCCCTGGGTTTGTTCAATAGAGCTCTAGTTAGATATAACATTTACTGAGATTAGAGGCTCCACTGAACAATGAAGACTGTTGTTTGTTGGTGTAAGGGTTTTTTGTTTGCTGATTCAAAAAAAAATATGATTCTAAAATCACTCCCCAGGAAAAATAAAACATACTGTAATACTACGTAGTTAGAATAATAATGGAAGCAAGTTTTCAAGCTTCTCCTACTCCCTCTAGAGGAGTAATTTATAAAGAAAATATATTCTCAATTGACCACAATCTTCACTTTTGAAAATACACTAAGACAAACCTCAGACATTGACTTTTTAGAATTAAGGAGAGATTCATTGAAGTCCATGGACTGAAACCATTGTAGAGTCAGGGGAAGTCAGGAAATAGTTTCATAATTACACATGGTAGACGAGAGTGAAGAGTATCAACTGGGGTTAAAGCACACGATATGATGTACTTTTATGGAGTCTTTCCAACTGCCTCACTGTGATTTTGTTTTTTCCTCCATTGACTCTGAAACAATCCTTTTAAGAATTCTGATGAAGGCATAGTTCAGAGTGAGTGAGCATTCAGCTTCTTATTTTTGAAATGCAGTTTACAAAATAGTAAGATATAACTAACCACAAATAAAAATTATATTACATGTATTATAATTTACATAACAACACTATTAAAGATCATAAAATTAATAATCCTGTATTCACAGGAGTTTAAAAATTAGAATATAGATTTTTTTCAAGCTAATTGTCATGGCCGAATCAAAATCTTTTCATCAACCCAGGAAAAAGGGGTATTTTGTTGGCTCCACTTTCCTCCCTCCTTGCTAGTACTAAGCTTCAGCAGCTTTCCTTCTATATAATCTATTGTCTTTTTTTTATTTTAAGTTCTAAGGTACATGTGCACAATATGCAGAATGTTCCCATTCTGTAGGTTGCCTGTTCACTCTGATGGTAGTTTATTTAGTTATTTTGCTGAGCTTACCCAGAAGCTCTTTAGCTGAATTAGATCCCACATGATATGTATACATGTGCCATGTTGGTGTGCTGCACCCATTGACTCGTCATTTACATTGGGTATACCTCCTAATGCTATCCTTTCCCACTCCCTCCACCCCACAACAGGCCCTGGTGTGTGATGTTCCCCTTCCAGAGTCCGAGTGTTCTCATTGTTCAATTCCCACCTAAGAGTGAGATCATGCGGTGTTTGGTTTTCTGTTCTTGCGATAGTTTGCTGAGAATGATGGTTTCCAGCTGCATCCGTGTCCCTACAGAGGACATGAACTCATTCTTTTTTATGGCTGCATAGCATTCCATGGTGTATATGTGCCACATTTTCTTAATCCAGTCTGTCACTGATGGACATTTGGGTTGGTTCCAAGTCTTTGTTATTGTGAATAGTGCCACAATAAACATACGTGTGCATGTGTCTTTATAGCAGCATGATTTATAATCCTTTGGGTATATACCCAGTAATGGGATGGTTGGGTCAAATTGTATTTCTACTTCTATATCCTTGAGGAATTGCCACACTGTCTTCCACAATGGTTGAACTAGTTTACAGTGCCACCAACAGTGGAAAAGTGTTCCTATTTCTCCACATCCTCTCCAGCACTTCTTGTTTCCTGACATTTTGATGATCGTCATTCTAACTGGCGTGAGATGGTATCTCATTGTGGTTTTGATTTGTGTTTCTCTGGTGGCCAGTTATGATGAGCATTTTTTCAGTGTCTATTGGCTGCATAAATGTCTTCTTTTGAGAAGTGTCTGTTCATATCTTTCCTCCACTTTTTGATGGGGTTGTTTGTTTATTTTCTTGTAAATTTGTTTGAGTTCTTTGTAGGTTCTGGATATTAGCCCTTTGTCAGATGAGTAGATTGCAAAAATTTTCTCCCATTCTGTAGGTTGCCTGTTCACTCTGATGGTAGTTTCTTTTGCTGTGCAGAAGCTCTTTAGTTGAATTAGATCCCATTTGTCAATTTTGGCTTTTGTTGCCGTTGCTTTTGGTGTTTTAGTCATGAAGTCCTTGCCCATGCCTATGTCCTGAATGGTATTGCCTAGGTTTTCTTCTAGGGTTTTTATGGTTTTAGGTCTAACATTTAAGTCTTTAATCCATCTTGAATTAATTTTTATATAAAGTGTAAGGAAGGGATCCAGTTTCAGCTTTCTACATATGGCTAGCTAGCTTTCCCAGCACCGTTTATTAAATAGGGAATCCTTTCCCCATTTCTTGTTTGTGTCAGGTTTGTCAAAGATCAGATGGTTGTACTGTTAATGTGGTAAATAGCTTATTCTCCTTTCCACGTTGGAACAGCTTCATATTGGAGCTGGATACAATGTGATTATTATTGTTAATAATAATGCATTTTGTTTTGAGTAGGAAATAAATCCATAACTTTTTTGACCATTAATCTAATTAATTTTGATTCAGCTCAAACTAGATTATTCCCTGAATACACAGACACCTATAAAAAATTAGAAAATCAGAATTGGTCTAATTCCTATTTCCATAGCAACTAAGGAAATTTGATTGAAGAGTTATGGCTTATACTGTGACCTGAAGGGCAAAGCTCTGGTAAATTTCAAAACACATTATAACATTCATGCTTCTTCATGCCAATTTCACTACATTTAGTTAGAAAAATCCCAAAACTATTTTACATATATATATATATATATATATATATATACACACATACACACACACACACACATATTTATATATATATATATATATATATACACATATACACACATACACACACACACAACAAATGATGCATAAACATTTAAACCACCAACCAGATGCAGTCCTTGGCAAGTATAATCATCACAATAATGATAAACTTCACTTTGAGTTAAAACTCAAATCTTAAAAGTTGGAGAAGGAAGATAAAAATCAGTTTTTCCCTTTTCCTCTTCTACAAATGATGCAAACAGAAGCATACACAAAGGTGATTTTTCTCACCACTGATCACTTTTGATACCTGCATATCTATTTTAACATGGATAAAAAAATGTTTGTGTGTGTGTGTTTGTGTGTGTGTGTGTGTTTCAATGCATGCAGAATTAAGAGACAATTTTTTTTTTTGTTTTTTTGTTTTTTAAGAATTAAGAGACAATGTTTGTTTCTAAGGAATAGGTGAAGGGATTTTTATTAGCAGAAATCCAGTGTGACTAACGACATGGCTCACTGAATCCAGTAGTAGCAACTGGTTCAGTGCCCAACTGTCAAGTCATGGGAAGTAGTCACTGAACAATTAAGTTTAAAATAGCAAAAGAAAAGAAGACGGATGTAGTGTTTAGATTAATGCAAAAGACATCCACCTCACCTTTTTCTCTGTTGCTATTTTAAAGTATATTTTATTAGTTATAAATAATTGTTTTTTATTATTTCAATAATGTACTTTTATTTAAGTGTGGATAGCAGGTACATGTGTATTTTTTTTTTTTTTTTTTTATTTCCATAGGTATTTGGGAAACAGGTGGTGTTTTGTTACATGAATAAATTCTTTAGTGGTGATTTCTGAGATTTTGGTGCACCAATCACCGGAGCAATATACAGATATACAGTGCACCCAGTTCGTAGACTTTTATCCCTTATCCCCATCCTACACTTTCCCCTGAGTCCCCAAAGTCCATTGTATCCTCATAGCTTAGCTCCCATTTATGAGTGAGAAATACAATGTTTGGTTTTCCATTCCTACATTACTTCACTTAGAACAATGGTCTACAATTTCATCCAGGTTGCTGCAAATGCCATTATTTTGTTCCCTTTTATGGCTGAGTAGTATTCCATTACACATATACACATATATATTTTTCCACTTCTTAATTGATGAGCATTTGAGCTGTTTGCATATTTTTTCAATTAAGAATTGTGCACTGTGAACATGTATGTGCAAGTATCTTTTTCAAATAATGACTTCTTTTCCTCTGGGTTGATACTCAGTAGTGGGATTGCTGGATCAAATGCTAGTTCTACTTTTAGTTCTGTAAGGAATCTACACCCTGTTTTCCATAATGGTTGCAGTAGCTTGCATTCCCACTAGCAGTGTAAAAGTGTTCCCTTTTCACCACATCCCTGCCAACATCTATTATTTTTTGATTATGGTCATTCTTGTAGGAGTGAGGTGGTATCACATTGTGACTTTCATTTTCATTCCCCAATCATTAGCAATGTTGAGCACATTTTCATATGTTTTTTGGCCATTTGTATATCTTCTTTTGAAAATTGTCTATTCATGTCCTTAGGTCACTTTTTGATGGGATTTTTTTTTTTCTTATCAATTTGTTTGAGTTCCTTGTAGATTCCAGATATTAGTCTTTGTCAGAGGTAGAGATTGTGAAGATTTTTTCCCACTCTGGATTGTCTGTTTACTCTGCCGATTGCTTCTTTTGCTGTGCAGAAGCTTTTTAGTTTAAGTCTCATCTATTTGTTTTTGTTGCCTTTGCTTTTGGGTTACTGGTCATAAAGTCTTTGCCTAAGCCAATGTCTAGAAGGGTTTTTCTGATGTTATCTTTTAGAATTCAGAATTTTAGAACTTTTAGAATTCAGGTCTTAGACTTAAGACTTTGACGCATCTTCAGTTGTTTTTTGTATAAAGTGAGAGATGAGCATCCAGTTTCATTCTTCTATACATGGCTTGACAATTATCCCAGAACCATTTGTTGAATAGGGTGTCGCCTCCCAATTTTATGTTTTTGTTTACTTTGGCAAAAATCAACTGACCCTTAGTATTTGGCTTTATTTCTCGGTTTTCTATTCTGCTCCATTGGTCTATGTGCCTATTTTTGTACCAGTACCATGCTGTTTGGGTGATTATGGCCTTATAGTTATCTTGAGGTCAGGTAATGTGATGCCTTCATATTTGTTCTATTTGCTTAGTCTTGGTTTGGCTATGTAGGCTCCATTTTGGTTCCATATGAATTTTTGGATTGCTTTTCTAGTTCTATGAGGAGTAATGGTAGTATTTTGATGGCAATTGCATTGAATTTATAGATTGCTTTTGGCAGTAGGGTCATTTTCACATTATTGACTCTACTCCTCCATGAGTTTGGGCTATGTTTCCACTTGTCTGTATCATCTGTGGTTACTTTCATCAATGTTTTTCTGTTTTCTTTACAGAGGTCTTTCATCTCCTTGGTTAGGTATATTCTTAAGTATTTTATTTTATTTTTTGCAGCTATTGTAAAAGGGTTTGTGTTCTACCTTTTAGATGTATAATTTACATTCAATAAAAGTCATTCGAAAATGTATAGAGTTGCATGAAAATTTTAACAGCTTTATTGAATTGTAATTGACAGAAAGTAGCATATGTTTAAAGTAGACAATTTGATGTTTTGTTGGATGTGTACATCCATAAAAACATCACCACAATCAAGATAATGAACATATATGTTATTCAACTGTCTCCTCATGACTTTTTGTAATCTCATTCTGTTATCTATTCTTGTCCCCACTCCAATCCTCAAGCATCCACCACACTATGTCATTATAATACTTACTTTTTAGAATTTTGTATAAATGGAATCACACAGTATGTACTATTTCTTTGTATGGCACCTTTCACTCAGCATAATTATTTTGAGATTCATGCATGTTATTGTAGTTATTAATAGTCTTTCCTTCTAATTTCTGAGTGATATTCCATTGCATAGACATATTACAATTTGTTAATGTATTCACTTACTGATGAAAAAATGTTTATAGAACTGCTATGAACATTCATGTATAAGTCTTTTAATGGACATTTGCTTTTATTTCTCTTGGTTATACATGCTCATAAGTGAAATTTGAATTTTTCCTGATGAATAAAATACTGAGTATCATTTTATGTGCTTATTTGCTATTGATATATCTTTCTTCATCAAATATAAGTTCAAATAACTAGCCCTTTGTTGATTATGTTCTCATAATTGAGTTTTAAGTGTTGTCTATATATTTTGGATACAAACCCTTTATCAAATACATGAATTGCAAATATTTTCTTTTTGTCTGTGACTTGTCTTTTAATTTTCCTAACAATGTCTACCAAAGAGCAGAAGTTTTGAATGTTCAATGAAGTCCAATTTATCAATTATTTTGTATAGATATGTTTTAGTTTGTTATCTGAACACTGTGCCCCTCTTTTTCGAGTGCAGCAGTTTTGTATCAGTTAGACTATCGTATGTTATAAGAAATCAACCACACATCAAAGGTTTATTAAATAAAAGCTCGTTTGTTGATGACGATATAAATAGAACATGAAACACCAGAAAGCTGTGCTCCCAACAATAGTGCACAGCAATGAAGACTTCATCTCAAAAGGCAGTAGGAAGTAATAATGAGGAATTATGCCCTGTCATTCATAAGTGATATGCGTCATATCCACTTAGTTTGAGTTGGCCAAAGCAAGTCCGGTAAATCCATTCTGGCAATTAGAAGCCTTTCACACTTTAATTCTAAGTCAATCTTTAGGCTCTATAATCCACTCAAACATGCACTGCATGCTAAGACTGGACAGACCTCAGCAGGGGAATCTCCTCCAACATTCCTTTTAGTGCCAAATACAAAGGACAATGGATAAGGTAGAACCTACTAGGAGGCAAAACTTATGGCCTCTAGGAAAACTGGCATTAATGCAATTGTTTCCTTATATGCCTGTCCAATAGCACAGCAAGCAATTTATTGAAAATATTCTGTACTTTTTTCACCACAAATTGCTGCAGATATCAGAAGTGGATAAATTGATCATAGTATACTGACTATCTGGATCTTAAATCATGAAAACTCTACCTCCAAGATGTCCTGGGTATGCAGTGGTGGCTATAGAGGAGAGGAGAGTGGATTGATTTTGTGTGTGTGTGTGTGTGTGTGTGTGTGTGTGTGTGTATTTTTTCTTATCTAAGGAAAGGTCATTTGTGGAATTCTGTGAATTGAAAGAAGAGTGGAAAACTAATGGGAGGGATGTAATTATAGATGCTTGCTTTTATCTTCCTCCTTTCTTTGGGTACTAGCCTACTCTTTTATTTGGAGAAACTATCCTTCCTCACTGCAGGCTTTGCCTCCTTCATGACAGGGGATCATTTGTGTAATTAAAGATTCTTCTCTTCTGCTCCCAGTGACTGAACCAGGAATAGTCCTGTGAATCATATCAAGTCAAACAGAAGCCTTCTGTGGTATTGTCTATGTAGGTGCTGAGAGGGAAATGTTATCTTTTCTCTGGGACTGCTAAACTTGGCTGTCACATGTCTTCTGCTATCTGTACCTCCATTTGTCTTCAACAAAACTACATGAAGGAAGCTCATATGTTTGTGTTAAAGCATAAAGAGAACACTAGGAAGGAAATATGTCTAAGAATTTAAGAAAGAGAAGGAGAAATGGAAGGCAGAAGAAAGATAGAAACACCTGATGGTATTATTTGAGTTTACGGAGTCTCTGGGGTCACTTAGTATTTTACTTGTTATAAGAGATGAGATCTCCCTCCCCAACACACACAAGCCTCATTTATTCTAGTTTACATATTTTGTTACTAAAAGGAATCTGCCTAGCACACTGAGGTTGTCACAAAAAGAATAAAAGGTGTGTGTGTGTGTGTGTATACGTGCATATACATGTATATATACACCCAGGTATACACACATACACACACACATACTGCCTTTTTTGGTAATCATTATATTTAATTAAAGCTATTAGCTTCTGTTCAGCTCTTATTCAATAAACAAATGATACATACACAAACCCATTCATGCAACATAATATCTTAAAACATTTTCCAAGTGGCAGAGTTAGAATAGTGCAAATTTAGCATGCTTATAAATGTGGATGCACCATATACTGTGCAAGACCTTCATCCTTCCCATTTGACAGTGATTTGCGATGAACAAGCACCTGTTTCCATTTTGATGACTATCAAATGAAGTCATCAAATAGTTGAAGATGGGTTAATTTCCACAGATGATGTATCATCAATGCAGGTGGCAGAGCCAGGCTATGACACAGGCAACACTGAATTCCTGCCTGAATTGAGACCTTCATCACTGTGTTCTGCCTGTTCATGTCTCTGTCAACAAATGAAGGTCATGATAGTCCCTCCAATTTGTACCAACAGAAAATGTAGGTACAACAATCAATCTGAAAGATAAATATGATATGTGAGGAAGCATGTCAGGTGCACTATTGCAGGATCGAAGTCTAATTCTGCCACTTTTATCTATGGTTAATTTATGGAAAAGAGAGTGAAGGGAAGGGAAGTGGCTAGGGACTCTCTTTTATTGAATACTTACTATGGCTAGATTCCTTAAATAATAATTTCACATATATTTTCTTACTAATTCATCACAACATCCCTTAAATAAGGCAATACTTTTTATAATGCAAGTGTTTTTTATTTCAATAGTTGTGGGGGTACAGGTCATTTTCGGTTACATGGATCAGCTCTTTAGTGGTGATTTAGGAGATTTTAGTGCACCTGCCACGTGAGCAGTGTACACTGTACCCAATACGTAGTGTCTTATTCTCACCTCACTCCCAACCTTCCTGCCTGAGTCCCCAAAGCCCATTGTATCATTCTTGTGCTTTTGCATCCTCATAGCTGAACTCCTGCTATAAGTGAGAATATACAATATTTGCATTTTTACTCCTGAGTTACTTCACTTAGAATAATGGCCTCTAAGGCTCCATCCAATTTGTTGCAAAAGACATTATTTCATTCCTTTTTAATAGCTGAGTAGTATTCCATGGGGTATATATACCACATTTTCTCTATCCACTCGTTGATTGATGGGCACTTACGTTGGTCCATATCTTTGCAATTGTGAACTGGGCTGCTATAAAGGCAGGCAACCATATAATTCAATGCACTAAAGTTTGGTGTTGAAAACAAGTGTATTTACCCTTTAAAGGCAAATTCATTTTAAGAGAGATAATTAGTAATTTTAGGAATAAAATTCCCCCAATATAGTTACTAAAGTGCATTTAGAAGCGCTTTTACAATTTGATAAGAAAAATGATTTATATCGTCTTTCCTCAACTTTTCTAACAGAGGTATGTTCAGGCAGTTTAGATGACATGTTTGCCTTTATTAAAGTATATTGTAGTAAATCCTAATCATATTATTTCTGTTACATGCAGAATATAATTACTTGTTCATCAAGATGGCATGGAAGAATGTGACTCTTAGAACTAGGAGTCTCTGGAGTCTCTTCAAGTTCTGCCGTTTGTTTTCCTCTTTTAGTTTCTGAGAGGAGGTAAAACTTTTTGTGACATGAGAGCCCTGAAAGAGAAATAAGTAAATTGTTTAGTCAAATTCCAGGTCCTTTAGAATGATCAAAGTTATTTTGCCCTCAGTGGCTATATATTGGACCTGGCTCTCTGGTTTTTGCTTCTTGTTTTTAGATGGCCAGAGCAGGAAAGTGGCCAAGCCTCTTATTGCATGAAGAAAACCAGGATGCAACTTTCTTGCTCTTTCTCTTCCACCTTGGTGTAGGAGCGGCTAGCTGCTTAGGGCCTGTTCCTCGATAAAAGACAGAGAATATTCTCTCTCTTCTGTCCATGGAGAATGGTATGATGCCAAGAGAAAATGCCAAATTTAGAAGGGAGGAAAGAGGCTGCTTGTGTCTATAATTGGCAGCATAATTGAGACTAGGTATATTGATTGAATCCTCTGAGAACAAGAGTAAAAAGTGCATAAGATTTATTGGGGGTAGTTTCAGTAACAGATAAAGAAGAAAAGGAGCAAAAAAAGCATTTGTATTTGGATGCTGAAAGGAGAAGGGGAAGAAAAGAGAATCAGTTGGAAAAATCTCAGCCCATATAACAGTTCCAGGAAAGGATCAGCCAGCATGGTGGGATCTGGCACAAAGATTGCCCATAGAAGAATCCTGCAAATGGGCAAAAATGGCCATGCCAGAGTACCATCACTGTACTTTGTCATTTGTTGGACGCTTCCTAGGGAAAGAGTGGCCTTGGTTCCAGTGGTGCGGCAGACCCTGAGGCACTGTGGCTGGAAGCTGTGAACCAACTGCATCCCTTGCAGCTAATTATCAAGTTCTTTCTGAAAGGGATATCTGAGCAGTCTGCCTGTATGGCTGACCTATCACCTTACCAGAATTCTCTGCTTTGGACTTGGCACAATCCTAGTTAACAACAGCGTTACGTTTTTTTTTTTTTTTTTTTTTTAACATGTTTCTCGTTTTTATACTTCTTCAAGGACAGGATTCAAATATTTCTCTGTCTCCTTATCATATCTCAAAGCTCCTAAAGCCCATTATGATTTCTAATGATTATGTATTCTTATTTCTCATATATCTCATAAGCTCCTTAAAATTTAATTAATAATATCTATCAGTTTCCTTCATATGGAACACATTATACAAAGTAATCAGGAAATTATATTATGCAATAGTGCATACATTTTATTTTTCAATATTTTATGCCTTTTGGAACCATGTTCTACTGAAAATACCCTGTGACCCATGTTATAAACACATCGATGGATGGATAGATTTACTTATATTTTTTTCATGAAACCATAATTAGCTATTTAATATTTTCTGTTCATTCAGTTATTATTCTATATATATATATTTAAAAATCTAGTTATAACTCACCATTGTTTTAACTCATGGTTTGGTAAATAGTAACAATACTGTAAAATATTCTAGAATGGGAAGATATTTATGAATACTTTAAAATGCATTGGATCTCTCTTTCTTCTACCTCTTTCTCTTTCTATTTTCTTGCTTCCTTTCTCTTTATTTTTATTTTCTCTTCCCTTTCCTAATATTTCATTCCTAAAGGCATCATGGAAGATAGAGCAAAGTGGAAATCTACATGGGTAGAGGAGAGAAACAAGAACAGAGGTCAACCCAGAGCAGAATGTCTGAGCCCAAGCATGGCGGACACTACTTAGGAATGCTCCCTATCAGAGGCTGTCAAAGGCTGAAAGAGGCAAGCAAAGCCCAAGTAAGGTGAACAAAATGTTTGCATAGGAGGACTCCCCAGTGTGAGGTTTCCAAGATCAAAGTATTGAGGAAGATATTCACAAATGGGAGTGACTTCACTTGTGGTGTGAGAGCACTAGCAGATTGAAAAGAGAAAAACACAATGGGACTCCCCAGTGGTATAAGAATGGTGTCACTGTGACAGGGCTGGCTTTGGGTGGTGTGGCAGAGCCCAAGGGGAAAGAGGAGGGCTTTCATAGGTTGGGATGGCTCAGCATGAGGTGTCAGAACTCAAACAGAGTGAGAAGGAAATCCATGCGGAGACGTAGTTTCCTATGAAGTGTTAAGTCTGTATGGGTTCATAAGGGCATCTCCTTGAAGAGGTAGTTTTCATATGGTGTCAGAAGCTTTAAATGGTGCATTTGATATCTGTGCATCATGCAGTGGGGTGGTAAAGTCTAAATAGGATAAAGTAAGCATTCTTTTTTTTTTTTTTTTTTTTTTTTGAGATGGAGTCTTGCTCTGTCACCCGTGCTGGAGTGCAGTGGCCTGATCTCAGCTCACTGCAAGCTCCGCCTCCCGGGTTTATGCCATTCTCCTGCCTCAGCCTCCGGAGTAGCTGGGACCACAGGCGCCCGCCACCACACCCGGCTAGTTTTTTGTATTTTTAGTAGAGACGGGGTTTCAGCGTGTTAGCCAGGATGGTCTCGATCTCCTGACCTCGTGATCCGCCCGTCTCGGCCTCCCAAAGTGCTGTGATTACAGGCTTGAGCCACCGCGCCCGGCCAAAGTAAGCATTCTTGCATCAGGGTAGCCAAATACAAAAGGTCAGACTCCACATGTAGTGAGGAATGGGTCTACACAAGGGAATTCTGGCATGAGTGTAGGAGTGAGGAGGGTGTTTGTATGAAAGAATAGGTGGTAATGAAGATGGAAGATTTGTTCCTTACAAAGGAACTGATAAAATTAGTAAATATGATAGTTAAAAGAATATTAGTAAATATCGTAAATATAAACCAGGGTTCTCACTGTCAGACAAGAGAATTCAAATACAAAAAGGGAGAGAAACAGAATGAACCCTGTAGTGGTGGATTGTAATTGGAAGAATCAATGTAAAGTCATAGTTTTCACAAATATGAATGACTATAAAAGCCAATATAGATGTAAATGTGTGTATGCATACATATATTCATATATGTACATACATATATTTCCTAGTTTATCTACTTGAAGGGCCTGGAAGTGACAACATCCAATATCAATGAGCACACCTAGCACCTAGAGCTTGGTTCTGTATAGCATTCTTCACTAAAAGGAAGCAAGAACTCTTAAAGACATGGCCAATTTCAGGACCAAGGCAGGGAAAGTACAAGATGAGCCAAAAATATCTTGTTATGTCAGACAGCAAGAAGATGTTAAAAGAATTATGACACTACAGCAGAAGGACAGAGATTGAATGGACTAGCTCTACTCAAACCAAGGTTAATTTTAGCATCAAAATATGTAATGATAGTAATAGATTATAACTCACTGCATATAGTAGGAAACCATGAGGTCACATATTTATGAATAAAAAAATAAAAGAAGAAATATTCCTCTTGATGAGGAACAGTCTCTACAGTGTCTCTGCAGTGGTTGGCTCTATAACTTAGGAACCAAGCTTCTGTTTTGCAGTCAAAATAACCTTCACATAACTCTCCACAGAAAATCCCAATTCAGATGTTTAAATTTTGTCTAAAGCAAGCCACTTTGATTTCCTGATTCTGAACCATATTTTGAAAATAATGAACACCAAATAAATTATTAAATTAACATGCTGTGGCCTCTTATCTATACTGCAAGGCATCTTTGTAGATGTACCAAAAGATCTACACATCGCAGTTTGTGCCTGAATGCTTAGTCTGCTTCCTTCCATTGATGTGCCACCAGTGAGCCAACAATTTCCTCTCTATTCAGGGCTCTTCAGGGCTCTCAGTCTCTTCAGCTTTTACACCCATCTCTATCTAAGCTGGCCCACATAGTTGATCATTTCAGCTACATTCATACCGACACTTCCATGTTCTTTCATTTGCATGACTCTAATATGTATCCAGCTTTTTCCACACCAAGTAAGTTTGGATGTTTCCTTTCAGCTAGACCTTCCAGATGATGAGTTTTTTTTTTTTTTTTTTTTTTTTTTTT
>NC_045443.1:33797237-33916123 GCF_002776525.5 Piliocolobus tephrosceles | reverse complement strand
CCTGTTCTGGAAACCATGGACAAAACTGTTCTATTGTTTGAAAGAGCATATTTAGATGTTTAGTAGACACTTTAACTCCCCCTCTTTTTAAGAGAATTTTTATAAAGCTGCGATAAGAGGCATATTTACTTTTAGTTTGCTCCATTGTTTCCCTAGGTTCTTCCCAGCGCACAAGCTTACCGCAAGGCTGACTGTAGAGTACTCGGGAGTCTCTCGTCGACTTGTCCTCAATGACCACGCTCCAGCGTACCTTCACCTTAGCAAAAAGCTCCCACGTTGGACACCAGATGAAGGGGTGGCCTGCCCCTCCACACCTGTGGGTGCTTCTCGCTAGGTGGAACGAGAGACTTGAGAAAAGAAATAAAGACACAGAGACAAAGTATAGAGAAAGAAAAGCGGGGCCCCAGGGGACCAGTGCTGTGCTTTCAGAAGGACCCACACTGGCACCGGTCTCTGAGTTCCCTCAGTATTTATTGCCAAAAAGATAAGGGAGTAAATCAGCAGTAAGGCATACAGATACATGGAGCTGTTGCATTTTCCCAGGATCGGGCAGGAGACAGATGTTTTTCTTTTACTGAGATTTAAGGGAATGGTACTGACCTTCAACCACAAGCAGGCTTTAAACATTTGCCTAACAAAGCACATTCCTTATAGCCCAAAATCCTTTCAACTAATTAATCCTTAATTAGCACAGCAATGTTTCTAGCAAGGACAAGATTGGGGGTAGAGTCACAAATTAACAGCATCTCAAATACAGAGCCGAATGGAGTCTCTTAAACTTACTTCTATCTATAATAACACAGTAACAGGCTAACCTCTCTTTTCCCTACATAGTTGAGCTCTCATTGCTGCCAGATAACCCATTAACTTTCATTCATCCACTCAGCAGTTCTCCCCTTCTCAACTCTGGTATTCATCTTTCCATCTGCCTTCTAAGGCTTAACAGATGGCTTGCCTCCTCTGCTCCTTCTCTGCAAATGAAAGCCATAAACAAAATCTCTCTCAAGGTCGTATCCAATTTACCTTTGACTTTCTTTATATGTTTGCCCAATCTATTTAATTATGGTACTAATTCTTAATATCCATAGAGTCTTCTTTTAATTGAAATGTAACATACACACAGAAAAGGTTGGAGATCTTATACCTGTACAGCTCAAAAGGTTTTCACAAAATAAACACCCCTATGTAACTAGCACAAAGAGTAAGAAATATAACCTTACCAGTACTTCAGATATCCTCTTGCTCTGTTCCAGTTACTACCCCTCTGCCAAGGGTAATCATTATCTTGGCTTCTAATAGTACAGACTTTACCTGTGTGCTTTTTAATTGTATTCAAATGGCCTCAGATAGTATGCACTCTTATTTTGTTTTTTATTCTACATACCGAGAACTATTTTGACCCTGGGTCTTTCTTGTGCCATTGGAACATTGGTGACTCAATATTCTCTTTCCATTCTATCATATGTTTGCATTCTCTGATGCCTTTTCTTTCCCCTTCTCCCAAAAGCTACTGTCCATTTTCTTCATTATCAATTTTTGTAAACAGTTTTTCTCAATTGCCTATCTGCTATTTGGCCATCTGCAAAACTGCCTTTTTTCGTTAGTCTCCAATTCTTCTGAAAATCTTGCTAAACTTACTTGTGACTTTCCATTTGTTAAATCAGAAGGCCAGCTTATTTCTCTACAGCATTTGACTTTGTAGGACCTCATCTACTTCCTGAAAATTCTACCTGAATTAGAGCCATTTCTTCTTCATTTTCCCTTTTACTCTCTGACTCCCAGTTTCCTTTGCATGCTTATACTTTATAAACTGGGATTGCAAAGTCTTTCCTTTTTGGTCTTTATACTTCTCACTTTATAGCCTCATGCATTGTAATCTCATCCATACTACTCCTTTTGTGCTGTACATCCCATTTGATGCACAGCAGAGCTATACATTTTGGTACCAGCACAATATAGTTATGTAGAGAAATTTAATTTGATGCTAATATACAGCTCCTTTGTTATGATGCTATTTTGTCTTTTTTGTAACCTTCAGCATACTGACCAAGAGGAAATATAAATAACACTGAAATTGTCTTTTTTGCTCTGTTTCTTACATTAAAATGACATCCCAGCACACAATACGGACATAAGGGCTACTCAAAGTTCTGGCTGAGGTCATGGAGGCCTCTGGTCCATTGCTCGTCCTTAAGTAGCATCTTCTACTTTCTAAGACAGTGTCTTCTTTATCTGCCTCATAGAGAACTTCTCTGCTAGCATGTAATGGTGTCATTCTCAGTTGACAGGATCAGGGAGCAGTCTGTCAGCTAAGCCAATAGTGCTGGAATACATGGGTCATATTTCCCCTTCTGACTCACATCCCTACAGATCTCACTGCTAGCTGACTCTTCAGTATCTGCCATGGCTTTAGCTCAGCCCTGTGACCAGATAGTCCTCTGCATGGGGTTCACCTCTTTCTACTTTATCTTACCACTCTGACCCTCTTGGAAGACTGTTAACCAAATTTTAGTATTCTTTTTAGGAGGAAGGTTTAGGAGTGTCAATTTGACTCTCTTCTTCTGACCACACTAGCTGGGCTGAGCAGCCTAGTATTGTGATGTCTCCTACACAGTGGGCTCCTCCTCTGCCAGAGGCCAAATGGGAAGTGGGGACAAGGTACTGCCTCTATCCACAATGCTGTGGATAATTTATTTAACATTTCTGTGGCTAAAGCCCACAGAGGAGATCCCAGCACACACATCTAGAGCCAAACAGATATAGCTGTTCTTTCATTTCCTTTGCTTCATGTCCTCCTTCTGCATTATTGAGCGTACTGGATAAAATGGAAAGTTGGGCTGGGGTATCACCTCTACATTCTGGGGACAACTTTGTGATTAAATGTCTCCGCAGTTTCATGATGACTGATGACACTGAGTATCTTTTCATGGGCTTGTCATTCATGTACTTTCTTTAGTGAAGTGTCTCTTTAGATCCTTTGCCCGTTTTTAATTGGTATTTTATTTTCTTATTATTGAGTGGTGATGGTTCTTTATAATATAATTATATGCTTAATATGTATGTATTATATATAATATATAGTTACTATACATTATGTATAATTTTATATTTAATAAAATATGAATATCAGACATAGATTTTTGTTGTTTAGTAAGAGTTTTCTTGCAAACTTTTATGTAATGAAACAAAAGCAGACATTAAAACTTTTGGAAGTTATTTTGTTACTTTTTAAAGTATAAACATTTATTCAATTAAATCCCATATTTCATTTTATACCTATTTGATACTATTACATTAGCTTGTACACCACAGATAATATCACTTAAAATTTTTAGGACAATTTTTTCCTTCTTCCTTGATATTTCTGGAAACATTAATTTACTCTCTTGAAAGATACAGAGGGAGACAGTTAAATCTTTGCTGCCTGAAGGCATTGGAAGTGAAAGACAGTTAATAAGGTATTTCTTGTGGGTTTATTTATTTTGGGAAATAATACTGACAGGAATGCAAGTTCTTTGGAAGGCAGAGAAAGGTAAAAATACTGGGTCCAATTTCCTGGGTTCTTTCAAAGACCTGTTAAAGTCACTGGCAGTATTATTATTTGACAACACTTAAAAAGAAACATTTAACTTTAGAAATATCAGTATATTACAGATGAAATATGTTCTGTGCAATTGATCTTAGATGTTCAAACATTACTTAGGAAACAGAATAGATGATCTTGTTTGAATGGCATGCTGGAATGTGGAATCAAACCACTCTCTGATTTTTCAGTTGATTGGAGCTTTAAAGAGTCAGTCATGGTGACTGAGTTTTGTATATGATTACTTTGGCCACAAAAACTGGCCTGTTTGATATAAGTTTTATTGCCTCTGTGCTAATTTACCTTTAAAAGGCTTCAATGTAAGTAGGATGACTTATGCATGTGTAAGTTAATTGCGATCTCAACTTAAGGGAATGTTTGCTAGCATTTTGATATGTACTGTATTCCAGAGAAGGAAGTTTATTCTCCTAATATAGTCATATAAATCTATATTTAAGTACTTAAGTATTATAAGACATGGTAGAGATAAATTTTTTACTAGTAGAATGAGGAGTATTAAACACAGGTCATTGGGTATAAACACTAAATAGGCTCTACCTCCTTTGTATAAGCAAGATATAGGATATTGAGTAAATATGGCAGCCTAATCCTGAGGAACAGCATACAAGGTATGGAGCTTGCTGGCCATGTGTCCCTCCAATTTATGGAGGGCTCTTTCACTCAAACTCATTTCATGACTGGCTCTTCCTCCTGCTGCACCATGTTAAGATAGCTCAGAGTGAACCTTTCATTGAAATTTCTAGTTAAGGTGCATCTTTAACTAGACAGAAGGGAACATCTTCTAACAATAAGAGTAACTGATACGACCCCCATTCTCTGCCTCTCTGCTGGTAAATAACTGTATGTTTGACAAAGTTTGTTCTAAGGCTAACTTCCATAGATACACCCTTTGTTAACTCTTGAAAGAAGACAGCATGGCCCCCACCTAACATATGGTTGAGGCCAATTGTACTTACAAATACTAGACATTTGTTGAAAAGCAGGGTGGCTTAGGTCTGTTCACATAAATCCAAATGACCAAAGTTTTGGGTTTTATCCTAAAATTACATGAGATATATAAAATCTATTAAACTGAATGAGTGATCATCTTGAAATATTCAGCTACTCTTTGTCTAAATGTATCCCTCCATAAAGAGTGAGCAAATATCCCTAACTCTTAATTTCAAGTTTGTGAAAAACTAATGAGTGGCTATCAGATGCCCTCAATCACTTAGGTATAAGATATTCTATGAATTTGAATTTGAATGATTATCATTCATTACTTATCCACTTAAATGTGTTTTTCTCTTTTTCCCTTAGTTCCCTCTATAACCTGAAAAAATATCTGGCTGATAACAATAGTTACTGAGAAAGTATGCATCTTTACCTCCTTCCTTCATCCTGAGTGCATCAGTTAAAAACATTTATTAAATATTTGCTAAACTGGGCTCAAATACTCATTATGAAATATTGCAGGAAGCAATAAATGTGTCTCCTGTGTTTAGGTTTCCGTATCTGGAAAATTAAAAAATGAGATATGTGGCCAATTCCATAAATATTGTTGTCTAGATGTATAAATGAGAAATTTTAAAAAGCTAGAACATAGGCTAAATTACTAGTGCAGTAATCAATTATGAATACTTTAGTAATTATAGTAATGTGAGAATTTTTTTTTTTTGAAAGTGGACCAGTATATTAGTAGGATAAATAAGATGTGGCCTTGTTTAAAAGAGGGAGATCTCCTAGACAAGAACATCTCAATATCAAAGCTTTATGTTTTCCTTGAAATTTTTAGTTTCTGGCAGGCTCTTTTACCTTAAACCAAACAAATGAAACTTCCCGAATTTTTTTAAACATGACTCAATTAATGTCTAAGTATTTTTTTTTTTTTTTTTTTTTTTTTTTTTTTTTTTGAGACAGAGTCTCGCTCTGTCACCAAGCTGGAGTGCAGTGGTGCAATCTCTGCTCACTGCAACCTTCAAATCCCTGGTTCAAGTTATTCTCCTGCCTCAGCCTTCCAAGTAGCTGGGATTACAGGCACATGCCATCATGCCAAGCTAATTTTTGTATTTTTAGTAGAGATGGGGTTTCACCATGGACCAGAATGATCTCGATCTCCTGACGTTGTGATCCACCCTCCTCGGCCTCTCAAAGTGCTGGGATAACAGGTGTGAACCACTGCACCCAGCCGTGTCTAAGTACTTTTTAAAACTCTAAAATCTCAATGGCTGAATATCTAAATATAGTATAAGTAGTAACAAGTAGGTGTGGACTGGAAATTATGTACTTACATGCTTCATAGGAATATTGGTAAATAGGACTTTCTCTTCATTGTCTACGGGACAAACTACCAAAAATCTCTTCAACTCTTACTTTACCAGATAACTATTTGAAAAAAAAAAAAGAAAGAACTTTTGTTCTGTATCCTAGTGGCTTCTCTCCTGCTTATACATGCATTCCCAATTGTGCCATTCAGATATTCTAGATGTTGTTTTTACTTTTTATTTGCATCTGTCAACTATTTCTCGCTTATCTGTGTAGATACCCTCCATGCTATTTATTCCTCTGTCTTTCTGCCCACTACTCTCTTGCCCATCTGTGTAGATATTCCCCATGCTTTTATATTGGTTTATTTCTATTTGTATCGACCCTCTATCACTGACCACTCAAGGCAGTAATGCTACACCTTCCACAACCTGATTTTTGTTTGTTTGTTTAATAATGGAAGAGGTATTCCTCACTAGATGGCAGAAAGCAATGCTCATTGCTAACTCAGGTATTTCAGTTTTACTGCTCAAGTTATAGAGAATTGCTAATACAGAAAACAGAGGAGAGTTTAAGTAAAGTATTTTTTATGTATGTTGGTATGTTGAAATCATTTTTTTCATTCTTTCTTATTGATTGTAAACAGTGGCTCTCTGATTCTCTGATCCCATAGATCCCCACAAGGGCTATATTAGCATGATCTGAAATACAGCCTTACTCTGTACCTACAACTGCTCCATCTAGGCCCTTTTCCTCCTAATGAGAGTAGCTCACTCTGTTAGACAAATTTCTATGGCTGGAGACCCAACATCATATTGGTTAAGGTATGATCTCTATAGTCAGTAAAAATTACATAAGTTATCTTTCATCTCTCAAAATTTCAATTTCTTCTTTTGAAATCTCTAGAATATACTATTTCAGTCTAAATAAGGTAAAATAAAATAAAATGTAATCTCTAGAATATATAGAGTTTATATATAAACCTTGTTTCCAGAATTGTAGAGAAGTTCTAAAAGACGCATACAAGATTCATCTTATTCTGGGAATTCTAGTTGCAAAGGCGAATAAGTACAGTGTTATTTCATTGAAATGACGTGTTTGCCACACTCTGGTGCATAGACTACACTATGTAAAGTCATATGGATATAAAAAGTGAATTAGACACAGCATCGTCAAAAACAAGCACTCACTACAGGTGATCTCTCATTCTGATGATTGTCTCTCAAGGTATTTTTTCATACCTTTTGGTAATTAGCCTTTCATACAGTCACTTCACATTCCCCACCATTTGTCAGATATGCCTTTACATATATGTCCTTTTGCTATAGGCAAACTTTCTTTTCTTTGTGATATCTGAATCTCAGAAAAATCATAATAACAGGAGACAATGGCTTAGAAGAAAATAAAAATAAAACATTTTCTAAAATAAATTCCAGTTGTTTTAATAATCTATAAGTGGAAGAAAAATTATGACTGAACTAGGTGATGATTTAGATTATTTGTAGAATCACAGGTCTTAAGAAAGAAATAAAACTCAGATCATAGAAAAAAGATAGATATTTGGCTATTCAAGCACACACACAAAGACAAAGAGAGAGAAAGCAAGAGACAACTACAGTAAAAGAGAGTGAGAACAAAAGAGAGAGAGAGTCTATATAATGTTATTCACTACAAAGTAAAAGGAAAATAACAGAAGGGAACTGCCAGTCCACTAGACACAGCTTTTAGCCATTATATAAAATAACTCTCCTGTATAATAATAGATAATTGGTCATTATGCATCCAAAATTCTTTTATAAATTAAAAAATAGACAACCTGTTACAAAAAAAAAATGGAAATAACAAAATTATAATTCATATGGCCAATAAAATTTGAAAAGATGGTCAACCTGACCATCTTTCTTTCATAAAAGAAGAGCCAATTTAAACAAAGCATAAAAGAAATACAGTGTTGATTAGAATATGAGGAAATTGGCATTTTATATAGTGATTGTGGAAGGAGTAATTTGGTAGTATTATTCTACATCTAGAGAAGAATCTAGAGAATTCTACTTCTAGAGAAGTGGTCTAGAGAAATTAGAGCATGAGTACATTGAAATAAGTTTTTTTTTTTTTTACAACAATATCAATATAAAAGGAATATATTAAAATAATAAAAATGCCTAGAAGATCAGTTTTAAATTTAAACTGGCATGTAAATAAATTGGAATACTTAGAAGTGATTTAGAAGAATGAGATAAACACACACACACACACAATGACTCAGATACATGTTTTTGATAAGCTGTTAAATAAGAACAAGCCAGCTGAAGATTAATGGTTCAATTTTGGTAAAAGATAATACTTACGTTTGTGTTTACGTGTGTGTAGATATCTATATTTAAACAAAAAAGTTGGGGAAAATATGCACTTTTTTTACATTTAATACACTTTAGAAGGACACATGTATGAATGATGTTTCTGGGAATTTTAGTTGCATAGGTGAATAAGTACAGTGTTATTTTATTGAAAGGATATGTTGACCACACGCTGGTACATAGACTGTACTATGTAAAGTCATATGGATGTGAATGTTTCTAAAAGCTATAGTATTTGTTTGCATCAAGGTAATGTTATTTCATGAAAAGACTGTGTTCACTGCCATTACATTTAATAAAGTTTTGTATTAGTCTGTTCTCATGTTGCTATAAAGAACTACCTAAGACTGAGTAGTTTATAAAGAAAAGAGGTTTAATTGATTCACAGTTCCACAGGCTCCACAGGAGGCATGGCTGGGAGGTGAAGGGGAAGCAAGCACATCTTCACATAGCAACAGGAGAGAGAGAAAAGGGGGAAGTGCTACACACATTTAAACAACTAGTTATTGTGATAACTTTCTCACTATCATGAGAAAAGCAAAGGGGAAAATCTGCCCCCATGATCCAATCACTTCCCACCAGGTCCCTTCCCCAACATTGGGAATTCCAATTCAACATGAGATTGGGTGAGGTCACAGAGTGAAATCATATTATTCTGCCCCTGGCCCTTCCAAAATCTCATATCCTTCTCCAATTTTGAAACAAATTCATGCATTTGCAACTGTCTCCCAAAGCCTTAATTCATTACAACATTAATTCAAACATCCAAGACCAAAATCTCATTTAAGACAAGGCAAGCCCCTTCCATCTATAAGCCTATAAAATAAAAAAAAAAAATTTAATTACTTCCAAGATACAGTGAAGGTACAGGGTAAATACATTCCAAAAGGGAGAAATTGGCCAAAACAAAGGAGATACAGACCCTACGCAAGTCCAAAACCCAGTAGGGCAGTCATTAAATCTTATAGTTCCAAAATAATATCTTTTGACTCCATGTTTCATATCCAAGGCATACTGACTCAAGGAAGGGGCTCTGAATGCCTTGGGCAGCTCTGCCTCTGTGGCTCTGCAGGGTATAGCCCCCATGGCTGCTTTCACTGGTTGGAATTAAGTGTCTACAGCTTTTCCAGGTGTATGATGCAAACTATAGGTGGATCTACCATCCTGGGGTCTGTCTGATGGTGCCCCCTTCTCACAGATCCACTAGGCAGTGCCCCAGTGGTGACTCTGTGTGGGGGTTCCAGCCCCACATTTCTCTCCACACTGCCCTAGTAGAGGTTTCTCATGAGGGTTCCACTCCTGCAGGAGACTTCTGCCTGGACATCCAAGTATTTCCATACATCCTCTGAAATATAAGTGGGGGCTGGCGAGCCTCAGTTCTTGCCTTCTGCACACCAGCAGGCCTAACACCATGTGGAAGCTGCCAAGGCTTAGGGCTTGCACCCTCTGAACCAATGGCTGGAGCTGTACCTTGGCCCCTTTTAGCCACAGCTGGAGCTGGAGTAGCTGGGACACAGGGTGTCATGTCCTGAGGCTTCACAGAGTAGCAGAGCCCTAGGCCTGGTCCACAGGATCATTTTTTCCTCATAGGCCTCCAGGTCTGTGATGGGAGGGGCTTCTGTGAAGGTCTCTGAAATGCCCTGGAGGCATTTTTCCATTATCTTGGCTATTAGCATTCGGTGACCTTTTACTTATGCAAATTTCTTCACCCTGAATTTCTCCCCAGAAAATGAGTTTTTCTTTTCTACCACATGGTCAGGCTGCAAATCTTCCAAACTTTTACACTCTGCTTCCCTCTTATATATAAGTTCTCTTTGATTAGGAAAATGAGCATAGCCTTTTCAGAAGCAGCCAGGCTACATCTTGAACACTTTGCTGCTTAGACATTTCTTCTGCCAGATACCCTAAATCATTTATTTCAAGTTCAAAGTTCCACAGATCTCTAGAGCAGGGGCACAATGCCACCAGTCTCTTTGCTAAAGCATATCAAGAGTGACCTTTATTCCAGTTCCCAATACATTTCTCATCTCCATCTGAGACCTCCTCAGCCAGCACTGTCCATATGGCTATCAGCATTTTAGTCACAACCATTCAATGAGTCTCTAGAGAGTTCCAAACTTTTCACATCTTCCTGTCTTCTTCTGAGCCCTCCAAACTGTTCCAACCTCTGCCTTTTACCTGGTTTCAAAGTCGCTTCTACATTTTCAGGTATTTTTATAGCAATGCCCCACTTCTCTGGTACCATTTTTCTGTATTAGTTTGTTCTCACATTGCTATAAAGAACTACCTGAGACTGGGTAGTTTATGAAGAAAAGAGGTTTAATTGGCTTATAGTTCTGCAGGTTCTACAGAAGGCATGACTAGAGAGGCCTCAGGAAACTTACAATCATGGCAGAAGGTGAAGGGGAAGCAAGCACATCTTCACATGGTAATGGGAGAAAGAGCAAAGGGGAAAAGTGCTACACACTTTTAAACAACTCCATCTCATGAGAATTCACTCACTATCACAAGAATGGCAAGGGGGAAATCTGCCCCAGTGATTCAATCACCTCCCACCAGGTCACTTCCCTAACATTGGGAATTATAATTCAACATGAGATTTGAGTGGGGAAACAAAGCAAAACCATATCAACAAAGGCACATGTGTAAAAGATGTTTCTAAGAATGGTAGTTGTATATGTGAATGAGTATAGTGCTATTTCAGTGAATGAACGTGTTCACGTAACATTGCTGCATTTAATTCACTCTGTAGAGGCACACGTATAAATGACAATGTTTTGTTTGTTTGTTTGTTTTTTAAGTAGATCTTCAGATCTTGTTTAACTGAAATTTTCTACCCTTTGACCAACATCTCCTCATTTCTACTTCCCTCAACCCCTGGAAACCACCATTCTATTCTCTGCTTCTATACATTTGATAGTATATTAACATGTATTCTATGTGTTTGATACTGTATTTTAGATTTCACATATAAGTAAGATCATGAGGAATTTATCTTTATGCAAGGACAAATAGAAAGACAAAAAGAAATGTATTTTAAGAATCTTTGCTTATTTTTTAACTGAATTGTTACTTTTGTTCCTGTTTTTGCTATTGAGTTCTAGGAGTTCCTTATATAGTTGGATATTAATCCCTTATCAGATATATGATTTATAAATATTCTCTCCCATTTCATAGGTTACCTTCTCATTTTGTTAATTGTTTCCTTTGCTATGTAGAAGCATTTCAGTTTGATTTATTTCTGCTTGTCTATTTTTGATTTTGTTGCCTGTGCTTTTGGTGTTATATCCTAGAAATCATTGCCCAGTCCCATGTCTAGAGGCCTTCCCATATGTTTTCTTCTGAGAGTTTTATTATTTCATGTTTTATATTTGTCTTTAATCCATTTTGTGTCTATTTTCCATATGGTGTGAGATGAAAGTCCAATTTTATTTTATGTTATTTATTTATTTATTTTTGAGATGGAGTCTCACTCTGTTGCCCAGGCTGGAATGCAATGCACGATCTCAAGTCACTGCCACCTTCACCTCCTGGGCTTGAGCGATTCTCATGCCTCAGCCTCCCAAGTAGCTGGGATTGCAGGCATGCACCACCACACCCAGATAAGTTCTTCTATTTTTAGTAGAGATGAGATTTCACTGTGTTGGCCATGCTGGTCTCAAACTCCTGACCTCAAGTGATCAGCCTACTTTCAGCCTCCCAAAGTGTTGGATTTACAGGTGTGAGCCACTACACCTGGCCCAATTTTATTCTTTATCATGTAGACTTCTAATTTTCTTAACACCATTTACTGAACAGACTATCTTTTCCCCATCTGTGGCTACTTTGTCAAAGAACAGTTAACCATACATGTGTGAGTTTGTTCCTGGGCTCTTTGTTTGATTCAGTTCATCTGTATATTTGCTTTTATGCCAGAACAAGTCTTTTGATTAGTGTACCTTTGTAATATGTTTTAAAATCATAGAGTATAGAGTGTCAGACCTTAAACTTTGCTCTTCTTGCTTAAAATTGCTTTGATATTCAGGGTCTTTTGTAGTTCCTTATGAATTTTAGATTTTTTTCTGTGTAAAAAATAACATTGGGATTTTTATAGGGATTGTAATAAATCTATAAGTAGCTTTCAGTATTATTGACATCTTGCCAATATTAATTCTTTCGGTCTATTAACATGAGATGTCTTTCCATTTATTTGTACCTTTTTAAACTTTACCAGTGTTTTGTAGTTTTCAGTGTATCTGTCTTTTACCACCTTGGTTAAGTTTGTTCCTAAGTGTTTTATTCTGTTTTATGCTTTTGTAAATAGAATTTCTTTCTTTAATTCTTATCAATTAGGCTATGATTAATGAATACAAAAGATACTAATTTTTGTATGTTGATTTAGTATTTTGCAACTTTATTAAAGCTT
Source organism: Piliocolobus tephrosceles (assembly GCF_002776525.5). NCBI lineage: Eukaryota > Metazoa > Chordata > Mammalia > Primates > Cercopithecidae > Piliocolobus > Piliocolobus tephrosceles. The sequence continues at coordinate 33,903,513 of NC_045443.1, read as the reverse complement.
TTTGTTAGTTCTTACTTTTTTGGTAGCATCTTTAGGGTTTGCAGCATATAAGATCACGTCTTCTGCACACAGAGATAGTTTGACTTCTTCCATTCTAATTTATATGCTTTCATTTATTTTTCTTCTTTAATTGCTCTAGCTAGTGCCTTCAACACTATATTTAATAGGAAAGGTGACAGTGAGCATTCTTGCCTTGCTCCAGATCATAGAAAGAAACTGTTTAGCTTTTCACCATTGAGTATAATCTAAGTTGTGAGCTTATCATATGTGGCCTTTATTTTGTTGAGATAAGCTCCTTCTATGTCTAAACTGTTGAGAGTTTATTATTATTAGGGGTGGTTGCATTTTGTCAAATGCTTTTTCTCTATCTATTGAAATGATTATGTGATTTTTTTGTTCTTCATTCTATTAATGTGGTATATCACATTGATTGATTTCCATATGTTGAGCCATGTTTGCATTCGAAGGGTAAATCTTACCTACTTGGTCATGGTGTATGATTCTTTTATTTTCACATTGTGTTTAACTTGCCAGTGTTCTACTAAAAATTTTTGCATCTATGTTGATCAGAGATGTTAGCCTGTCATTTTCTTTTCTTACAGTGCCTTTGTCTAGCTTTGGTATGAGAGTGATACTGACCTCATAAAAGGAATTTGGATGTATTCCCTCTTTTTTTTTTTTTTTTTTTTTTTTTTTTTTGAGACGGAGTCTTGCTCTGTCACCCAGGCTGGAGTGCAGTGGCCGGATCTCAGCTCACTGCAAGCTCCGCCTCCCGGGTTTTCGCCATTCTCCTGCCTCAGCCTCCCGAGTAGCTGGGACTACAGGCGCCAGCCACCTCGCCCGGCTAGTTTTTTGTATTTTTTAGTAGAGACGGGGTTTCACCGTGTTAGCCAGGATGGTCTCGATTTCCTGACCTCGTGATCCGCCCGTCTCGGCCTCCCAAAGTGCTGGGATTACAGGCTTGAGCCACCACGCCCGGCCTGTATTCCCTCTTTTTATGCGTTTTTGGAAAAGTTTAAGAATTTTGGTATTAATTATTATTTAAATGTTTGATTAATTCAGCAGTGAAGCCATCTAGTTCTGGGGTTTTCTTTTTCATCATTATTATTCCTTCAATCACCTTACTGATTATTGCTCATTATTGTTTTTATTTCTTTTTGATTCAGTCTTGGTAGGTTGTAAGTTTCTAGAAATTTATGTACTTTTTCTAGGTTGTCCAGTTTACTCATATAGTCCCTTATGATCCTTTGTATTTCTGTTCTTAAGTCCCCTCTTTCATATCTAATTTTATTTGACTCTTTCCCTTTTTTCTTAGTCTAGCTAATATTCTATCAATACAATTTTGTGTTTCTTTTTGAAAAATAAACTTAGATTTGTTGGTTTTACTTATTTGTTTTTCTAGTCTCTATTTCATTTATTTCTATCTAATATTTATTATTTCATTCATTCTAATAACTTTGTGTTGAGTTTCTTCGTATTTTCTATTCCCTTGAAATATAGTTAGATTATTTATTTGAACTCTCTCTTCTCTTTTAATGTAGGCATTCATTGCTATAAACTAAACTTTACTCTTAGTACTGCTTTTGCTGCATTCAATATGTTTTGGTGCATTGTGTATTCATTTTGTTTGTTTCAACATATTTTCTAACTTCCTTTTTTATTTCTTCTTTGACCCAATGGTTGTTTAAAAGTTTGTTGTTTTTATTTGAATTTGTTAATTTACCAATTTTCTTTCTGTTGTTAACTTACAGTTTAATTCCATTATGATCAGAAAAGATACTGGAAATAATTTCAGCCTTCTAAATTATAAAGACTTGTTTTGTGATGTAGCATGTGATCTATCCTGGATGACGTTCTGAATGCACTTGAGTAGAATGAGTAATCTGTTGCTATTGAGTGGAATGTTCTGCATTTGTCTGTTAGATCCATTTGGTCTAGAGTGTTATTCAAGTCAAGTCAGCAGTTGAATAGTCTAGATTATCTATCTATTATAGAGAGTGGGTATTGAAGTCTCCTGCTATTATTGTATTTTTGTCTATTTCTACCTTCAGTTTGTCAATATTTGCTTTACATATTTAGGTGCTTTGATGTTGTGTACATATATATTTAAAATTGTAACGTTTTTGTTGAATTGATCCTTTTATTATGTAATGTCCTTCTTAATCTCTTGTAATAGTTTTTGACTTAATTTCTATTTTATCTAATATAAGTATAGCTATCCCTGTTCTCTGTTGGTTGTCATTTGCATGAAATATGTTTCTTTACCTCCTCACCTTTAGCCTAAGTATGTCCTTAAATGTAAAGCAACACTTCTAGACAGCATATAGTTGGGTCATGTTTTTTAATCTATTCATCCACCCCAGGTCTTTTGATTGATTGATTTAGTCCATTTACATTTAAAGTAATTATTGATAGATAAGAACTTACTATTGACATTTTATTGTTTTCTGTCTGTTTTGTAGGTTTTTTTCTCTTTTCTTTTGTTATCTTTGTGGTTTGATTTTTTGTTTAGTAATGGAATTCTTTACCCTTTTTCTTCATCTTTCATGTATCCATTGTACATTTGTATGTTTGTGTTTGTGTGTGGTTACCATGGGGGCTCAGATCAAACATGTTATATCAGTCTATTATAATGTTATAGCAACTCAATTTCAATTGCATACCAAAATTCTACACTTAACTCCCCAACATACTTACTGTAATTTATGTCGTATTTTACTTATTTCTATATTGCTTCCATTAAAATATTTTTATAATTATAGTTATTCTTACTACTTTTGTCTTTTAATTTATACGCTAGTGTTAAATGTGACTTACATGCCACCTTTACAGCATAACAATATTTTGTGGTTTGTGTTTATAGTTTCTCTTTAAAAATGAGATTTATATTTACACATGGTTTCATGTTGTTTAGCATCTTTCCATTTCAACTTGAATAATTCCCTTGATCACATCACAGCTGGGGGAAGGGAAAAGAAACAAACAAAAACGGTCACTACCCCTCGTGGAGGTGCCGGGTGGTGTTTTGGGCCCAGTAGCTGGAGAGGAGCACTCGTGAAGGCTGCGCTCCCAAGAACCCAGAGCCAGTGGAAAGTCTGTCTGTGGATAGGGTTCATCAGAGCATCAGAGAATTCCATCCTCCTCGTTCCTTGCTGTGACCAAGCTAATATCTTTAGAGTGTAAATAATAGCACAATATGCCTGGGAAAATAACAAGAGAGAGATTCTTTTTGGGGCATTGTATAAAGGGCAGAATCAAATAAGTGGAGAGTAGAAATTGAGAAAGTGATCTCTGGCAAGCTACTACCCACAGTAAAAACAAAATACCACTAGATAAGTTTAAAACTTATGGTCAACTGGGGAATAGAAACAGCAAAGCCCAAACTAGTAGTACTTCTGACTTGATTAAAACAAACCCCATATTAAAGCCCTCGGAGAAGAAAAGGGCACATCACCAAGCATTAAAATATATGCTTTGTGAAAACAATCCAAATTTCCATTGACAGATGACTGGATAAACTATATATATATAAAATATATGATGTACATAATATATACAATAGTATATATTATATATAATATACATAATATATACAATATAATATATTATATATAATATACATAATATATACAATATAATATATATTATATATAACATATAACATAATAATATATAATATGTGTTATATATTATAATTATGGTAAAATTATTAATATAATATATTATTATTTTATATAATATACATATTATGTATGTATATTATATATTTTTATCATATTATATATGATAATTATATATATAGTTTTAAAATGCCTTAAAAATGAAGGAAATTCTGCTGCATGCTATAACATGGATGAAAGCATTATACTAAGTGAAATAAGCCAGATACCAAAAAAAAAAAACATTATGTAATCTAACTGGCAGAGGCTACCTAGAATCAGTGAATTCATAGAGACAGAAAGTAGAGTAGAAGTCACTAGGTGTTGGGGAAGGGGGGAATGGGGAGTTATTGTTTAATGGGTATAGAGTTTCAGTTTGGGATGATTAAAAGTTTCTAGAGATGGATGTTGGCATTGGTTGCACAAAAATTTGAATATGCTTAATGTCTCTGAATTGTACACTTAAAATGGCTTAAATGGAAAAGCTAATGTTGCATATATGTTATCACAATAAAAAGCTATATTTGCCTTGGAATATACGGTTCTGCCCAATAAGTTTGATTCCCAGAAAGAAAAAATTAAGGCATACAAAAACAATGACAAAAAAATATCAGCACCAGGCTCAGATACAAAACAGCTTTTGGTATATTAGACTAGGAATTTGACATAACTATAATTAATTAGAACCTTTATTCTAACAGATAGTCAGAAAATATGCATGATCTGATGCATAATTTCAGCAGAAAAAAATAAAGTTACAAGAAAGAATCTAGAAATGCTAAAAATAAAAAATATATATAGCATGAAGAGAAATAGTACCTTTGATAGGCTGATAGGCACATCAGTAGATTCAGAGAGATTCAGTGAACTTGAAGATAAGACAAGAGCAACTACAAACTGAGGCACGCACACAGAAAAGAGAAAAATATAAGAACAGAATATGCAAGAGATACGGTACAATATTAATCAACTATTATATACATAATTAGAATCCCCTAAATGAGAATGGGACAGAAGAAATACTTAAGTAAGCCGCAATAGAGAAATTTCCAAAATTAATGATAGACATCAAGCCTCAGATCCAAGAAGCTAACATAATATTTTCTGTAAACCTACCATTTTCTTTCATCTCTTCCATCCTCTGTGAGATTCAGCTTTGCTGCAATCCTACCAAACATGTTAAAGATAGTTGCTTCTCAAAGCCCTTATGTAGCAAGAACTTGTAAGACCATTAACTCTAAATCTTTCTAATGATGTGTACCTATGTGTCTGTTCCCTTCTATGCTTCTATGCCTTCAGTTTAATTTTGTATTTTCATATTAACAACCATATATCAAAGTGGCACTATATGTAATGATACCAAAATACAAATTACTTTAAACATTTATTAAAATCTTATATTCCATTTGTTAATCAGTCTTCTAATAGATGAAGACATTTAAAAGAGACAGAAATATATTATAGAATAAAATTAATCAATAATAAAAATTTATGATAAAGTGATTTACATATTCTTAGGGAAGGCTAGATGCTCAAGAAGAGACAAAGGATAAAGGGAAAAATGGCTTAACACCTTATAAAATATGTGCAAAGCGTTGATAATCTAATAAAAATTAATCTTTGCAGCAAAAATTAGAAAGTTTATTTCAGCTGAATATGCTGATTTTGAAAAAATAAAAACTGACTAAAAGGTTGTAAATATTTCAAACTGTGATGAAAATGTTAAGAAGGTCTTCATCTGTAGATTTGTTTATAAGGTGGATTGCCTAACCTTTATAAATATATTGCTCATTGCAGCCAGGGAAATATGTTAGATTCATCCAATAAACATTTACTTAATGACTTTTCAAGGTTTTATAAGTCTTGTGGTTCCAAAATACCTTAGCATTTATTTTATGTGAACATTTTACAAGTGATATAGTTCAAATTTTCCAAGAAATTCTTCAGAGATATAAGAACATTCCTTGTCTCTTAAGTGAACAATAACTAAAATGTATGCCCTAGTGGTGTGAGTATTTATAATGTCTACCTAATTTCTCTGGTTATGGCAGATCTGTAGTTTTATTATTCAAATAATAAATGTTGTTCTAAAATAATACTCAGCAGTATCTCTAGGGCCTAGAACATAGTAGGTGCTTAATAAAACATGCAGAGCGAAGCAACAACAACAAAAACACAAAGAACGTGAAGAAGAGGGAGAGGGTAGTGAGAGAAGGAGAAATGGGGAATCAATTTGCTTTCATTAACTTTATTGCTTAATCTGTGTGATCCAGTATTTTAGAGAGTTAAAGTACCATATGTCCAAATTAAAATTTAATAACCTGAGTTTCTCTTGCAAATTTAGAGGTTAGAAGTTATTTATTTATTTATTTAAAACATTATTTTTCTGCCTACTTTGTGTTAGGCCATGTGCTTGGTGCTGGGATGTAAAGATGTATTTCTGCTCTGAGTAGCTTGTATTTTTATAAGAAAGTCACATATAAATAAATCACTGCAATACAGTGAAGAGACAAGTTCCTGGTAATACACAAAGTGAGATGTAATTACCTCAGGTCATTAATTAAAGAGTGCTAAAAAGTAGATAATAATTTTCTCAGTAAAAAAAAAAAAAAGAAAAGAAAAGAAAAAAATAGCATGCCAGGCAGAAGGATTCAAATGCATAAAGGCTGAAATGTGTGACATAACAAGACCCACTGAAGGAGCTGAAATTAGTCTAATGTAGCAGAATAATAATCTGTCAATGGAAAAATCCTTCTAGAGGTAGTATGAGATTGGAGGCAGGGACATAGTACGAGACTATGCCAATGGTCCAAGCAGGAGATGGTGGACAACGAAAAGAAGGTTTGGGAGGAGAGGGTTGATTTTAGAGACATTTAAAAGGAAGAATAGTCGGGAATTTATTTGCATTAATGGGGAGGAATTGCAGAAATATCCCTAGCAGTATAGCTGAAAATAAGTAGTATATTTATATGATAAAGAAAAGAGAAAGAATACATTTAGGAAAAACAATGATTCGTATGTTCTATTTGCTCTTTGTGAAATGTCTTTATGTATGTCATTCAAGAGGATATTCATTGTCTGTTAGATATAAATCTCTGAAGGTCAAGAGGATATATAAATAGGACATGATTTTGTGCAAGGATAGCTTCCTAGAGGAATATATAAAGTTTCTTTATCTTTTCTTTTACTTTTGTGGGAGTAACTGAAAATAAATATCCTGCATTCCTGGCAAGATTGTAGCAAAGTTTTTAAATGGAGGAAATATGAATTATGTAACAAAAAGCTTAAGGCATATCGGTTTTAAACTGTATTTATATTATTTTTGAACCACATGGAGCTAGGTTGAAGGGTCACATTTAACCAAAAGAGTACAAACAATACTTTCCTGATAACAAGAATAAGTTTCTTAGCAAGAGGTGTCTGCTAGCTTACATTAGGAATAGCTTCCTGTCAAAATGTCACTTGGCACAGATTACAGATACCAAAAATAAATCTGTGTTCCATAGTTCCTGGGTTATTTACAAGGCAAAAAATAAATCATGGCACACTGATTAAATCATTGATACATAATTATTTTTAAATAGCTACTTACGCTCCAAGGAACATCTAACCAATTGACATCTATAGTGTTTATGTTTTGAATCTGATACTGGTAAGTACCTTACACTAAGAAGAAGCCTAAGACAGTTTCTACTCTTGTAAATCTGACACCTAATAGGATATAGAAGGCTGATGCTGGGACCCGATAATTAAGAATGTAATAGTAAGTAAGAATGTATAACATTGGAGGGTAAAGGCATTTATCAGAGCCTGGTGTAGAAAGGAATTCGGAGTAAATACTTGCTTTATTGTAACGGAATAGAGGGAAGAGAGGGTCATGTTGACACTGATGGTGTAAGGTTGGCTCGGGATATTGAAGGAGTTCCATTCTGACACTGCTACTTTCTTTGTGAAATAATAAGAAAAGAAAAAGGTAGAGAGCCTTCGGAAGTTTAGGAAGATTATAAAAGGAATCATTTTATTTGTTTTATGTTGTAATTTCAAACAGAAGAAAGTTCTATCTGAGGATTATTTTCCACCTCTTTTGTTACATTTTCTTAATCAGCAAATTATTAAAATTTAGGCTAAGAAAAGTTCTCTGCCCCTTGACAAATATAACAAAAAGTGATCCATGTACAATATTATGTTTATAGACAGCTTTTAATGTATCCAAAGGAAATCCTGAATCAAAGGTAATCTTGTTCTTATTTGGTATAATTTCTCTCCCAAATCAGTAAGGAGAGGAAAAAATGCCTAATAAAAGTGATACTCGTTTTATTAAAAAATCAATTTGTATTAATCTAAACTTATTTTGGTATTAAAAAATACAGTAAAGACTACAGCTGATTCTTTTTTTCTTTTTAAATAGCTAATGAATATTCTCATACTTTGATATTTCATAGTCCATGTTTCTCTCTATTCAATGAAATAACGCCTTTATCTTATATTATATTCCATTATAAGCATAACTCCATTTCTTAATGCTATTCTGTTATTTAACTTCATGCCTATTCTTACACTAGCACATTGTAAACAGTTACAGTGTTTGTTAGACTTAGATTCTATAAACATATCAGTGTTAATAAACTAAACACTTCATTAACAGGTTTTTAAAGATATAAACACCAATGCTTGTTAGCATCTTTTACATTTGGCTGTTTCTAAATTCCGTTTAAAAGCTTTGTAAAAATACATTTTAAATACCCTTCAGATACAGTTTTACTATTGTAAATCAACACACAAATGAATTTACATTTTGCCTTTGTACCCCTAAAGTATAAAACAAAAATAGTTGGGGGGCAGGACCAAGATGGCCAACTAGAAGCAGCAGTCCTGGGAGGCTCCCATCGAAAAAAACCATGATAAGCATATGAATCCTTCACCTGCAAGCAAGGTATCCAGTTTCTCTTATAAAAATTGACTAGAAGGCTGGCATTACCCACCGAGAGAAGGAAGAGCAGTGTGGTGCGGTGGCCCAACTGAGACCCACATGGGGAAGGGGAACCCCCTCCCTGCCAGCCAAGGGAGGTGGTGAGTGAGCCTGCTACCCAGCCGGGGAAACTGCTTTTTCATGGAAGTGTGCAAACCACAGATCAGAAGATCCCACTCAAGAACCCATGCCACCAGGCCCTAGTGTCTCAATCCCAAAACGTGCAGATTCTTACAGCCTCTTAGCTGGAATCTGCTTAAGCCTACCAAACTCCCAGCAAGGTGTGGCAACCAGCACAGGCTGCCACTGCCTGCTGTCTAGCCCTTTGTGCTCCTTGTGGGAGGGGGAGCAGCCAGCACTGGTACTTGCAACTGCCTAACAGGCTAAGCTCCCTGAGCAGGGTAAGGGCAGCACCCATTTCTATAGTTCCAGAATGTACTTTGCCCCTGCTGGAGCCAGGGAAGCTGGATGGCTTGGTCCCAAGACTTGTCCCCATGGCCCAACACACCAGCTGTGGCAGTCTGCTACCAGAGTGCTTCCTCAGGCCCAACCCTGACCCATCTTTCCTCAGTAGGTGGAGCTTCCCTGTAGGATCTGGAATAACCCCAACCAGAGGCTGAAGGATCCTACAGGGAAACTCCACCTACTGAGGAATGTAAAAATGCGCTCTGTAAGAATGCACCAATCAGCACTCTGTGGCTAGCAAGAGGATTGTGAAATGCACCCATCAGCGCTCTGTAAAACGTAACAAGGTGCTCTGTAAAACACACCAATCAACAGGAGCCTAAAAGTAGCCAATTGCGGGAGGATTGAAAAAAGGAACACAGGAGTGAACAAATAAGGAAATAAAAGCCGGCCACCCCAGCCAGCAGCGGCAAACCCCTCAGGTCCCCTTCCACGCTGTGGAAGCTTTGTACTTTGGCTCTTCACAATAAATCTTGTTGCTGCTCACTCTTTGGGTCTGTGCCATCTTTAAGAGCTGTAATACTCACCACGAGGGTCCGTGGCTCCATTCTTGAAGTCAGCAAGACCTGAAACCCATGGGAAGGAACTGACTTGGGACACACTAGTAGATGTCTAAAGAACGCTCTACCCCAAATCAACAGAATATACATTCTTCTCATTGCCACATGGCACTTATTCTAAAATCGAGCACATAATTGAAAGTATAACACTCCTCAGCAAATGCAAAAGAACTGAAATAATAACAAACAGTATTGCAGACCACAGTGCAGTCAAATTAGAACTCAGGATTAAGAAACTCACTCAAAACCACAAAATTTCATAGAAACTAAACAATCTGCTCCTGAATGACTCCTGGGTAAATAATTAAATTAAGGCAAAAATTAAGAAGTTCTTTGAAACCAATGAGAACAGAGACCACATATCAGAATCTCTGAGACACAGCTAAAGCAATTTTAAGCAGTTATAGCACTAAATGCTCACATCAGAAAGCTAGGAGGATCTCAAATTGACACCCTAACATCACAATTAAAAGAACTAGGGAGGCAAGAGCAAACTAATCCAAAAGCTAGCAGAAGACAAGAAATAACTAAGATAAGAGAAGAATTGAAGGAGATGGAGACATGAAAAATCGTCCAAAAAATCAAGAATCCAGGAGCTGGCTTTTTGAAAAAATTAACAAAATAGATAGACTGCTATCTAAACTAATAAGAAGAGAGAGAAGAATCAAATAGACACAATAAAAAACAATAAAGGCGATATCACCACTGATCTCACAGAAATACAAACTATCCTCAGAGAATACTATAAACACCTCGATGCAAACAAACTAGAAAATCTAGAAGAAATGGATAAATTCCTGGATGCATACTCCCTACCAAGACTAATCCAGGAAGAGGTTGAATCCTTGAGTAGACCAATAACAAACTCTGAAATTGAGATGGTAATTAATAGCATACCAAACAAAAAAAATCCCAGGACCAGGTGGATTCCTAGCTGAATTCTACTGGAAATACAAAGAGAAGCTAGTACCATTCCTTCTAAAACTATTCCAAATAATTGAAAAGGAGGGACTCCTCCCTAACTCATTTTATGAAGCCAACATCATCTTGATACCAAAACCAGGAACAGACAACAAAAAAAGAAAATTTCAGGCCAATATCCTTGATGAACATTGATGCAAAAATCCTCAATAAAATAAAGGCAAACTGAATCCAGCAGCACATCAAAAAACGTATCCACCACAATCAAGTCAGTTTCATCCCTATGATGCAAAGCTGTTTCAAAATATACAAATCAATAAACGTAATCCATCACATAAACAGAACCAAAGACAAAAACCACATGATTATCTCAATTGATGCAGAAAGGGCCTTTGATAAAATTCAACATGCTTTCATGCTAAAAACTCTCAATAAAATAGATATTGAGGGAATATATCTTAAAACAATAAGAGCTATTTGTGGCAGACCCACAGTCAATATCATGTTGAATGGGCAAAAGCTGGAAGCACTCCCTTTGAAAACTAGTACAAGACAAAAGTGCCCTCTCTCACCACTCCTATTCAACCATACTGTTGGAAGTTCTAGCCAAGGCAATCAGTCAAGAGAAAGAAATAAAGAATATTTAAATAGGAAGAGAGGAAGTCAAGTTGTCTGTTTTTGCAGACAACATGATTTTATATTTGGAAATCCCCATCATCTCAGTCCAAAAGGTTCTTGAACTGATAAGCAACTTCAGCAAAGTTTCAGGATACAAAATCAATGTGCAAAAATAACAAACATTCCTTTGTACCAACAATAGGCAAGCAGAGAGTCAAATCATGAATGAATTCCCATTCATAATCACTACAAAGAGAATAAAATACCTAGGAATACAGCTGACAAGGAATGTGAAGGACCTCTTCAAGGACAACTACAAACCTCTGCTCAAGGAAATAAGAGAGGACATAAGCAAATGGAAAAACACTCTATCCTCATGGATAGGAAGAATCAATATCATGAAAATGGGCATAATGCCTAACATAATTTATAGATTCAATACTATTCCCATCAAACTACCATTAACATTCTTCACAGAATTAGAAAAAAGTATTTTAAATTACATATGGAATCAAAGAATACCTGATGTACCCAAGAAAATCCTAAGCAAATGGAACAAACCTGAAGGCATCATGCTACCTAACTTCAAACTATACTACAAGGCTGCAGTAACCAAAAGAGCATGGCACTTGTACCTAAATAGACAGATAGAACAATGGAGCAGAACAGAGACCTCAACAATAACACCACACATCTACAACCATCTGATCTTTGACAAACCTGACAAAAACAAGCAATGGGGAATGGATCTCCTATTCAGTAAATGGTGCTGGGAAAACTGGCTAGCCATATGCAGAAAACTGAAACTGGACCCCTTCCTTATACCTTATACAAAAATTAACTCAAAATGGATTAAAGACTTAAATGTAAAACCCAAAACAATGAAAACCCTAGAGGAAAACCTAGTCAATACCATTCAGAGTATAGGCATGGGCAAAGAGTTCATGACAAAAATGCCAAAAGCAACTGCAACAAAAGCCAAAATTGACAAATGATATCTAATTAAACTAAAGAGATTCTGCACAGCAAAAGAAACTATCATGAGAATGAACAGGCAGCCTATAGAATGGTAGAAAATTTTTGCAGTCTACCCCTCTGACAAAGGTCTAATATCCAGAATTTACAAGGAACTTAAACATATTTACAAGAAAAAAAAATCAAAAATCTGGCAAAGGATGTGAACAGATACTTCTCAAAGGAAGACATTTACATGGTGGAAAACATATGAAAAAACTCAACATCACTGATCATTAGAGAAATGCAAATCAAAACCACAATGAGATACCATTTCATGCCAGTCAAAATGCTGATTATTAAAAATCAGGAAACAATAGATGCTGGCGAGTATGTGGAGAAATAGTAATGCTTTTACATTGTTGGAGGGACTGTAAATTAGTTCAACCATTGTGGAAGAGAGTATGGAGATACCCCAGGGATCTAGAATCAGAAATACCACCTGACCCAGCAATCCTATTACTGAGTATATACCCAAAGGAATATAAATCATTCTACTATAAAGACACATGCACACATATATTTATTGCAGCACTATTTACAATGGCAATGACAGGGAACTAACCCATGTACCCATCAATGATAGACTAGATAAATAAAGTGAGACACATATACACTATGGAATACTATGCAGCTGGGAAAAGAAATAAGATCATGTCCTTTGCAGGGACACGGATGAAGCTGGAAGCCATTATCCTCAGCAAACTAACACAGGAACAGAAAATCAAACACCATATGTTCTCACTCATAAGTGATAGTTGAACATTGAGAACACATGGACATACAGAGGGGAACAACACACGCCAGGGCCTGTTGAGGGGTCGGGCGGTGAGGGGAGGGAACTTAGAGGACGGGTCAATAATCAATAGGTGCTGCAAACCACCACAGCACATGTATACCTATGTAACAAACCTGCACGTTCTGCACATGAATTCCATTTTTTATTTTAGAAGAAATAAAAATTAAAAATTAAAAATTAAAAAATAAGATGAAAATAGTCCCTTGTAGTTAAGATATGTATGTTCCATTGAAATATTATATTAGAAAATATTATAGGATTAAAAAATTTCTCACTTTGTCTAAATATAATTTCATATTGTTCTGTTCTAAGGGAAAATGCTTAGAGAGAAATCAAATAAGAGAAGGACTATTTTCTGCTTCACTATACAGCATGAATGAGGCTAGAGAATATATTCAGAAGAAATCTGCATTCAGCTATTCAGGGGACTTCAGAGATTCCAGTGATTGGGTGTGTGTGCATGTGTGTGTGTGTGTGTGTGTTTGTGTATGTGTGTGAAACTTAACGATTCTTTGTTTTCTTTAGCTACAAATGGCATTATAAAACTATAGCTCGATGTAGGACTTTTTATTGTTTTTATAATTATGCCTCATTCTGTAGAAATAGGCTTACCACAATACATACCATCAATTTTGAAGGTTAACCAATGGTGAATAAATTAATAATAAGACTAAATTTTCCCTTCAGTGATACATTCTTAAGTATAGTTTCTATTATTACCATGCATAACTGGCTTGAAGCAGTTCACAGCACTGTTTTTTTCTAGGCAAGTTTCATTCATTGGCTAGATTCACCCATCCTGGCAACATAATACATAGAGCTGTCCTTGCTTCCCACTCTTGACTTTCCTCATGCCCACCCACTTCCCTGCTTTTACCTCCTCTGCCTACTATCTCCTGTCTGAATCTTATGTCTGCAAGCTCCTCCTGTGTTACCTTTAATAGTTAGAGAGCTATACTTGAAGTTCCTCTTTGATTTCCTTGAGGTAAATATTTACTGGAATATCCAGTGAATATCTCCTATGTTTTATTTAATTGGTTGGCTTTGTTTTTGCTTAAGTTAGGCAAAGACAATTTATGTCACTTACAAGGAAAGAACCTTAACTACTATGGAATCAATTTGTAACTCTTTTATAATATGGGAAAACAAAGCTTCATTAGTTGCTCAGTGAATAAGGAATTGAAATTATTTTGCTGAAAGATGACATTCTCAGAATAATTAGATTCAAGCCAGAAATACTGCTGGGACAGCTGCTAAATTAACTGAACAAATCAGAGGGCAAACAAATCACCCTAGGACCACTTCCTTCTAAATGTCTGCCTTTGGAAATTTATTTCGTAAGTCTATCGGTTAGAAATTCCAGGTTGATTTTACCATAATGAACAAATATATCCCCAGTTTTCTCTGCTGTTGTTTTTTTCTTTTTTGATAACATTTATTATAATTACACCTTATTTTTCAATATGGTCTTTTTTTTTTAATAAAATCTCCTCAAGGATCAATTTCTTATTATAATCTTCCAGTATTCTTAGTACCTAATACAGTCCCTGAGAACATAGTAGACACTCAAGATTAATTCTGTTAAATGAATAAATGAGAAAATGAATGGGTTATTTTAAAAAGATAACATCAATTTTCTCCTAATAGTGATTACTGTTCTCTTTGTATTCACCCTTTATATTATAACCATGGCCCCTTCAGTTCAGAGATAATCCATTTAATACTTCTTCAAATATACAGCAAGTGTCTTTGTGAGGCTCTATAGGGACTCAGCTAGTAATAAATTCTATATTCCTCAAGAATCTTTTATCATAGATCAGATTTTTCTCAGCCTTGACCCCTGGAAGGTCCATAGAGGGGCACTAGGAATTCACACATCTTTTCTACGTACCTAAGTTCATTATTTTTCTGGGGAAAAATTTCAGAGCTTTCACCAGATTCTCACTAGGGGACAAAATTCAAAAAGTTTTGGACACAGTAATACCAACAAATACACTCACCAAATAGTTAAATGGTAAAAGAAGCATTATATGTTACATAGCCAATGAATCAAGAAGACATTAGTGTTGCTTGAGTTGAAAGAAAGGAGTGATTGAAAGAGATAGCACCAACTATCTCTTTCAACCTGAGGGTTGGGTGCTGTGGCTCCTGCCTGTAATCTCAGCAATTTGGGAGGCCAAGGTGGGCAGATCACTTGAGGTCAAGGGTTCAAGACCAGCCTGGCCAACATGGTGAAACCCCGCCTCTACTAAAAATACAAAAATTAGCCAGGCGTGGTGGCACACACCTGTAATCCCAGCTACTAGGGAGGCTGAAGCAGGAAAATTGCTTGAACCCAGGAGGTGGAGGTTGCAGTGAGCCAAGTTCATACCACTGCTCTCCAGACTGGAAGACTGAGATTCCATTGCAAAAAAATAAAAATAAAAAATTTCCTGTACTGGAGAGAAGTTCACAGAAGTAGTAGAAGTTCATAAGTGGGTTGGATTTAGACAGTTAAAGTGAAGGGAAGAGGGGATGTTTCCAGAGAATGAGACCTCTCAGGATGGAAAGAATATGTGTCTGAGTTAGGCACAGTTTGGCTAGCTTTATTTCTATATGTAGCCAAGACTAAGTTATTAAGAGTTCCTCACTGCTCTTATTAGGAATATTTACTAAATGAAAAATACAAGACAATACACAACACATTGGCTAGATGCTACGGATACAGTCAATGCTAACCTCAAATGTTACGAGTCCACCCAGGAAATAGGTGAGCTACAATACATTGTATTGAATGTTAGGATAGGAATTTCTATAAAAGCATATTGGAGCTTGAGCTAATTAGTCAGAAATACTTTGTCACAAGATTAATCAGAAATGTCTCTGATCAATAGAATTTACACAAAAGATGAGAGGTGAGATGTATAAAGAAAGTGAAAAAGTATTTTAGACAGAAGAACTGAATGAAAGAAACTCTGAAAATATAAATCTGCTATTAGTGGAGTGTCTTGGAGGACAGATATGTGGAGGCAAGAGACAAGGGAGAGGAACATCTTGAGTATAATGCTAAGGAGCTCTGATTTTATCTGGAAGGTCCATGTTATGATGAGACATTAGTGGTCTCATTAGTGGACTTCGGAATGCCCTTCCTTTTTTAATCTTAATCAGTTGATTACTTTAGTTTAAAAACAAAAATCAGAAAAAACTACTTTTGTGTCAAAATTTAGCAAAGCTTTTATTTAAATAACTGAATAAGTTATTTGTGGACAGCCTACTTGACTTCTGTGCTTAACTCTAAGGTGAGAAAGAGTGTTTGAAACACAATATTGGCTTTAAACCTTAGAAAGAATTAAGTGATCCCCATTAAAGGCCATCCTTAAAGGCTGATGAAGGATTTAGAGAAGCTTGGTTTGACTGTGGGCCTAACTGGACATATGACCCTAACGGGGCATTTAATGTCTCTGGGCATCAGTTTAGTCATCAGTAAAATTAAAGATTTCAGTAAGAGCAATGATTTCAAGTGGTGTGGTTTGAACATAGCCCCCAAATTTCATATGTTAGAAACGTAATGCCAAATTTGTATGTTAATGCTAACAAGAGGTGGAGCCTTTGGGAGGTAATTAGGATTAAATGTGTCATCAGAATGAGACGGCTATAATGGGATTGTAGCTTTTAAGAACAGGAAGAGACACCTGAGCTAGCACACTTACTCTGCCTTGCCATGTGATGCTTCCTGCCATGTCATGACACAGCTGGAAGACCCTCACCAGATGCTGTCACCATGCTCTTGGACTTGTCAGCCTCCAGAATTGTGAGCTAAATAAACCTCTATTCTTTATAAATTACCCAGTCTATGATATTCTTTTATTGCAACAGAAAACAAACTAAAACACAAAGTATTCTGGAATTCACAAACTTTTTCTTCAAAAAGAGAAACAACAGCTGGAAAGATTATGTAACATTTATAAATACTTTTATTTTATATAACAAAGAAATAAACAAGAAAACAGGCAAACAAAGCAACATTAACAAATAAATGTTATTCATTATTATCAATATCTTCTGAAAGAAAGAATATGACACCCACAATATGAATAAAATGTGTTTTATTGAAAAAGCCACTCCATTATCCTTATTTTTCTCAACATATGGTATAGAGTTGAAACTTGATCTTTCACAGGCACCAGTCTGTTGACAGGTTTGAGAATCTCTGCCTTTCCCCATCTAAGCTGCTCATTAACATTACCTGGAGAGCTTTATACACAAAACTACCAATGTTCAGCACTAGTCTTGACCAATAACATTGACTTTCTGTATGCAAGGCCCAGACATCTGCATTTTTTTCTTTCCCCTATATGATTCCAAGCTGCTCATTAACATCACCTGGGGAGCTTTATAAACAAAAATACCAATGCCTACCCCTAGTCCAGTCCAATAGCATTGACTTTCTGTATGTGAGACCCAGACATCTGCGTTTTTTCTTTCCCCTGTATGATAGCCAGAGTTGAGGAAACATTGTTCCTAACACTTCTAAAGTACCTTCAGGCAATAAGATTATGTAACATTTAACTTGTCCCAATCTTAGAACATTACATATTAGGAGTTTTCTCTCCTTCATGGGAAACCTCAGAATTACTTTCACTGGTTTATTTCATCTCTACTTATGGACAAGGACATGAAATATTTTGGGTTCTAAATAACACTGAGTGTATTTCTCAGAACAAGATTTACATATTAAATCACAGTTCTTAATTTTCTGTAAGTGTCCAAATTCTTTGTTTCTGTTTGGTTAATAGATTTGCCAAGAACTCCAAGAGTTGTAATTTATTTCATTAAAGTAATTTTGCCCAGTAAACACCTCATCCCAACAATCAAAGGTAATTACTACCATAAAGAGACTGCTGAAGGAAAAAGTCCAGGCTAGAATTCAAATATTGACTTCTTTTTCTAATTTAAACTGTGTAAAGTGAGGTCATAGGTGAGAGAAAATCATTTTGCCCTGTTGAATAAACCAGACAGCAATAC
Organism: Piliocolobus tephrosceles; assembly: GCF_002776525.5. Taxonomy (NCBI): domain Eukaryota; kingdom Metazoa; phylum Chordata; class Mammalia; order Primates; family Cercopithecidae; genus Piliocolobus; species Piliocolobus tephrosceles. The sequence goes on along the minus strand of NC_045443.1, from coordinate 33,885,504 downwards.
ATATTTCAAAGCCAGCTTTCTTTGTTCAGAATGACATGCTCTGTTTTCTTCAGGCAGGAGTTTGGGGGATTCATAAGACAATTTTAATTAATGGGCTCACTCAACCATAAAATAAGTACATTTGTCTTGTAGTATAATAACGCATATCAGGAATCTAAGAATTATGCCAATGCTTATTTTTATTAAAAGAAAATACCACTGTTATAGGAAAACTACTTTTAAAAATGTGTGTTATTAATAGCAAAAATGTTGGCTAATATACATGATGGCTTTGAAATTTTCAGGGAGAAAACAAGAAAAGTGACTGTAACTGCGTTGACAACTGAAATTTAATCTAAATAAATCTATGCTTCTAATTTTCTTGTGATTACAATGATCTGCTGGACTACTTTCAAAGTGTAAATCACAGATAAATAACTTTTATCAGGGTTAACATTCATATGTCAGGGTTGACAATCATATATATACATTTCTCTCTCTCTCTGTCTCCCTGTGTATAGGTACACATATAAATCTGAAATTTAAAAATCAATATTAAAGCAGTATTTTTTAAAAGGTTTCTACAGCCTCTCTGCAACACCCAAAATCTGAGGGAATAAACAAATAAAACTTCACTTCAGCTTATGAGCCCCAAAGTCTCAAAATCCTAAAGCCTATTTATTCATTAGATTTATAAACCAGTAAGAAAATATCTGTTAGTTGTACCAAATCACAACTAATCAGCCCAATTAAATCTTTTGGTCTGGTGGAGAAGGAAGTATAAGGGAAATTCATTAGCTGGTATTGTAAATCTGTGATACTCAGAGTTTTATGGCTATGATTCACAGGCATATGTTTTACTTCATGACTCCATATTCACACACTATATTTCTGCATATATATGTATATAGAAAATTTTCAAAGCTCATATTTTTTATTATTGTAATCTAATTTTTAAAATGATGTTGGATTAACTACATCAGTTTTAATACCTACTAAGAAATGTCTATAATCTACAATGCATTACATTTTTTTCTCCCCTTGGTTTCCAGAAAGTTTACATCCATTTTGTGATCAATTGCAGCAGGCTTTTTAACCTATATGCTACAGTAATTCCACCTATCACAAGAGTCATGGCCAATATTTCCAAACAAAGACAGGTTAACAAGAGAAAAACACAACAAATTCATTTAATCAAAGCTTTACCTGATCCAAGAGAAATGAAGCCAAAGACCCAACGAAAATTGTATATTTTTATGCCAACCATAGATGAAAAAAGTGGATAGTTATGAAGAAACATGATTGGACAAAAGGGTGTGAACTAATGTTAATATACTGAGGGGATCTTGGCAAAGCCTGTTAGTTCAGATCCTCCTTGGCCTGTCTGTGTAGCATTTCTTCCCCCTGGGTATGGGACACAACCCCTCTGGAATGAGGATCTTATGACTGACTTTCAGGGAAGGTAGGTCAGAAAGGGACCTTTCTAGATTTTATGGCTTGCTATGGGGGAGAGGAGTTCTAGTTGCTATGATCTGCTTCAGGGGAGAGAATCCTGGTTTCTATTACATGACTTAGGGGAGAAATGGGAGCTGGAGAAAAGAGCATAGGAGAAGATTGAAGAAACCTTGCTTCTGAGGCCCTCCCAATTGTCTTTAGTTCAAAGTACTCAGCATGCCAAGGTGCCATCCTTTGGGACATCCTTCCCTCGTTGGTTTCCAGAAAGCAGCCCTGACACATATTTAACTACCTCTCCAAAACATTATTTAGTGCTTATTTTAGTTTATTGCAAGTGATTTCAAATACGATTGAGAAATAGCCCATTTATAATAACCAATTAAAAGAATAAACAGGACACATTTTAAAGTCTGTTCTCAAGATTTTCACTTATTTCCATAGGTTGGAACTCTATACTAGGATTGATTCTTCACATTAGTACTACAGAAACAAAGTATTCGACCAAATTTTTCAAAAGATAATTTAAAACTTTCACCTAAAACTGCATGCTTACACAATTATATTTTAATTAGATATTGGGAGATCAAAGCTTATGAAAATCCAATTCACAAAAAAAGTCAGAAAAGCAAAGAAATAGCTAAGTTTCAACATGTATGCTTAAGATTTTACACAAAATTGTTTTTACATATCAACAAATGGGCTTGAATGTTTCTTTCTCACAACACAATATTACTGCTTAAACTGGAAGGAGCACACATTTCCCAAGGCTGGCTTTCTATGAAGACTGAAATTGGTATGACTTTCAGATCTCTGTGGCTACACAGATGTACATGCCCACTGGCTGCTGTGCAGCTGGACCAGCCCTAGACACTCAGCTCAGCTCAGTACAAACTTTGAAGTCCAAATACCCACGTCTACTAGACTTGAAGATCTTTGGCGCTTCAAAACGGGCTATTGAGATTCTGTGTATGCCAAGTACACCAGACACTGTTCTTTCTGTGTGCTGACTGTCCCTTACCCTCCCAATATTTCTTTATGAGGTACCAAGGAGTTCCCTTCCTCTGCAGGGCTCGAGTCTCTCCTCATCACAAGCTTGAAACCTCTGTTCTGTTTTGTATTTGCTTAAGACATCTTGGAGGTGTGACCCACACTATCATGGAATACCCTGGCCAAGGGACTCTTGGAAGCCACCTCTCCTATATATCTTCCAAGTTGGTAGCTCCCTTCAAACCCCACATTAGGATAATTCCAAAGAACTGCAGACAAGCATGAAGACAGAAAATTATCTTTTTTCTATATCTAGTCAGTCCTTGCCTTGACAGTTTTCTTTCTTTCTTTAACATGTACTTCTGCATATATACAGAAATCTGGAAGGTTCCATCTATCTGAAGACTTACGGAAATATCTTCTGATTTTATGAATTATACTTTTCATTGAGTGATATTAAAGCAGCAGATTGATCTCTGCCTTCAGATATGTCTTCCCATCAGTTGACTTCCAACCATTTACTCTCTCAGGCTTCTTGCATTTTCTTGAGCTCTACTTCCAGTTCTGTTTCATTTGCTTACTTTGAATCCCAAGGACACTGATAACTAGTCTTCTGACTAGGGTTACTGAAGCCTCAAGATGCTCCTTTGTTGGCTGGAGGAACACAGCATAAGCTCTGGCTTTGGCCTTGCCTGCTCTTGTGGCCTGCAGCAAGGACCAGATTGTCAGCATGGTACGTTGACTACCCAGAGCATTATGAGCTGTAACTGGAGTGGAATACTCAGGTCACATACGTCATCCATTCATTTAATATCAAATCCCTTCTATTTAAGTTATTAGTAGCCTAAAAAACAAAGGTCACTGATGACTTTTAGAAAATATTAATTTCCAGGCCAGGTGCGGTGGCTCACGCCTGTAATCCCAGCTGTTTGGGAGGCGGAGGTGGGCAGATCACAAGGTCAGGAGATCGAGACCATCCTGGCTAACACGATGAAACCCCGTCTCTACAAAAAATACAAAAAATCAGCCCAATGAGGTGGCGGACGCCTGTAGTCCCAGCTACTCCAGAGGCTGAGGCAGGAGAATAGCGTGAACCCAGGAGGCAGAGCTTGCAGTGAGCCAAGATCACACCACTGCACTCCAGCCTGGGCCACAGAGTGAGACTCTGTCTCAAAAATAAATAAATAAATAAAATAAATAAAAATAAAGAAAATATTAATTTCCAAAGAATAAAGTTTAAAACATTCCTTTAAGAAACACTTGATTCTGAATAAGATGGGTGTAAGATGACAGTAAAGTAGCTCCTTGAGCTACATAATGTAAAACGCAAAGATATATGACTTATAATTTTCCTTCTACCTCGTTTATGTAATTTGTCTCTAAATTCTTGCAATTCATCTTTACTTACACTTCTTATACCCATCCTTACCCCACAGACCTACTGTCACATCCTTAATTAATTTCCTTATCATCTGATATCTTGACTATTGCAATTATTTTTAAGGCAGCCTATCTAATTTGTTTTACCTTCCTATCTCATCATAAATCACACTGATTCCAAACTGATAATTTACAATTTGCCAGTCTATTGTCATATTCTGCATGGATTAAGTGTCAAAAAGAGAATCTAGAAAGGAGGAACCATATCATCAATGTCAGGTGACCTGATCCATCTCCCTTATGGCTCCTGAGAATGGCAGGCACTGAGAGTCAACAGCCCTTCCAGTCACAAAGCTCCGGGAGGTGCAACCTCAAAAGCAATTACTCAGATTGGATAATGCACATGCAAAAGGCAAGAAAAAATAAACAGACATATCTGAGAAAACAATATCTTCTGATAGTTATGTGATTATTTTTAAGATTGAATGGTGAGTAAAATTTTCAACTGGGAGACTATTTAAACTAAAGCTTAGGGACAAATCTAAGAATATCAAATTAACCATTTCCTTCCTATGTTGCAATTCAGTTGCACATAACTAAAGTGGCACATAACCTTTGGTAAAGATAATTCATTTATTTTCATGCTCTGATAGGATACTCATAGGAAGAACGAAGAGATGATTCAACATGGGAAATAGTAATCTCATCTCATATATTCACTGCTATAGTAGAATGTGATGGAAGTTCTTTGAGGAACTAGAATTAGAGTTGCAAACAATAACCGAAGAACCAGATATAAGATGGTGATTGCAAAGAGCAGAGATGAGGCTAAAGAAGGGAAAAAGAAGCAGAAAACCAAAGAAGCATTCTGTAGAGAGGACAGACTCAGAGAGAAAGAGCCTTTGCTCAGCTCTGGAGACTGCTTCCCTTTCAAAATGGAAGAGAGAAAACTGAATTGTAGGTTACCCTATCAAAATTTAAAAAGCACATAGATTCTGATGTGACTATTTCACTCCTAGAAAACATTTCTGAATATGAATATATATAAACAAAGATGTTTATTACAGCATTTCTTAATGTAAGGGACACTCTTGACATTGAAATGTCAGGTAAAATGATATAAAAACTATATCCACACAGGGAAGGATATAACTGTGCCGAACAAAGTGATTCTGCAGAAGAAAAAAAAAAAAGGTTGTGAATGGTTCCATTATTCTGCAAATTTTATTTTTGTTTATTAAATATTCTCAAACATTAGACACCATCTATGAGTAAATTATTGGACATATGCTACAAACCTTCCTCCACAAGGTTAATTTAGTTACTAAAGCATTGTAACAAAAATCTCTCTTAGTTTAGGGTAGATGATTTATTTCAATTTCAGTTTCCTCCATTAGGTTGTAAGATCTTAATGACCTCTACGTATCCACTAACCATAACCCAGTATCTGTCACATTATGACTGAAAATAATTGTGTGCTTTATTATTTATTTAAAGAATTCAGTGTGTCAAAACACATATTCAGGCTAATTTACCTCTCTTGACTCCTCTTTTCTGTTACAGGGTGAAAACCTTACAAATCTTCTTGTACTTTCCCACTGACAGCTGAATTGAACATATTGAGAGGAGAGCAGTTTCATTTTGTTCCTGCCAGTTTCATAGGAAAATAACAAAGCAATATAGGAACTGTCAACTCAGTACTTTAAACTCTCAACCTGTGAGGTTCTAAGGGCAAACTATTTTCAAATAATGAATAAAATACCACAAAGGCCTTGTGATTATATACTCATACTTAAGATAAACACACATGCAAAAAAACCTATTGAAAGTATTGTAACATACTGATATTTTCTCCCCATTTATAATCTATTCAAGTCACTGAACCTAAAACAATTTGTCTCTTTCATTACACATCTTGACTCAAATGCTGCTGAAAATCAGATTGAGAAAACAGTCTCTCAACTGACTTTCCTAGAGTATTTCAGGGAATAAAAAAAGTAAATGACACAGTATTTTCTAAATCATATATATTTTGTTATTTTCCTTTCCTTGCTGAACTAGCTAAGACATCCAGGACATTGTAGAATCTAAGTCATGCCATGGAAGACATTTATGTTGTCTTATTCTTCAAGTGAAATGTACAAAAATTTTACCATTAAACCTAAGGTTTAGTGTAAATTTTCTGTATGTGTGTATATGTATGTATGTATGCATTCATATAAAATTATATAGGTAATTTAGGGGATGAAGTATAAAATTACATACACACAAATTCTCAGAATTAGGGAACATGGAAAGTTGGATACAAAATCAATATATATAAGCAATCATTTTATGTATACTTGTATCAAGTAATCAGTGAACTTTTAAATGTTACCATTTACAATGGTATCAAGATTATTTAGTATTTAGTAATAATCTATCAAAAGAGGTATAGGATTTTTATAGTAAAAATCATAAAACTTTAATAAAGGACATTATTAAAGATATAGATATATAAATATGTCATTCTCGTGGATTGAAAGATAATACTTAGAAACACAACACAAATTAACCAAGATATTTAATGTAGTCCCATCAGAATCATAAAATATTTTGATTGGGAAAAGTGGACTTCACCAATATTCTAAAATTTAAGTGAAATGGAAGACATCCAAAAATACATATGAAATTCTTAATGGAAAAAAAAACAAATTTGAAGGATTTGCCTTAAGGGAGATCAAAATTTATATTAACATTATAGACTTAAGTGAATTTCATATTGATACAGAATTAGGAAAAGAATTTAATGGAACATAGTCGAGAGCATATAAATGGACCCAAATCTCTAACAAAGGTGGGAAAAGGAAGATGTTTCAATAATTGCTATTGGGACAATTGCATAACCATGTTAAAAAGAAACAGTGAAATTAAACCCTCCTCTCAGATTAAAGGAGACTGGCCCATGAAGTTTGAGTCAGGTGCTGCTCCGAAGGTGCTCCTGGGAGAGCACGGAGAGGCTGACCATATTTGGGGCCATGCTAATGTTTCTGACCTGGCTTCTCCATTCAGCTGCAATTTCATATTCGTGATTGTGGACACTGCAAGCACTTGAAGCCCCCAGTGAGAGTAGCTAGCATATCCTGGTGATGATGAACAAGTCAGACCCTCTGCCTCCAGTGGGACCTGTCCCCATTGCTGGCTTCACCCCCACCTCTACCACCCTGCTCTTGGCTTCTTTCCTGCCTGTCCTGAATTTACTGAGGAAAACTCTGATTACACTGTGTGGGGCTTGTCTATGGCTCTCCACACAGTAATAGTTAATAAACCAGTAAAATGTACTAAGAAATATTCAATGCAAAAGGAGGCAAAAGAAAGGGAAAATGCAGCAAAGAATGAATGAAACAAATAATTAAAGTAACATCAAGATGGTAGGTTTAAACACAAACATAATAATTACATTAAATATAAATTGTCAAAACACCCTAAATAAATGACAGAAATCTTCAGTTTAAATTACAAAATAAAAATGGGCAACAAAAAAAAACCCCAAATGCCTAATTCTGTGCTGTGAAAAAGAAACACATTTAAATATAAATACATAAATAGGCTAAAACTTAAAGTACAGAAGAAGATACAGCATGCTAATTTCAAAAGAAATCTGGGGATGCAATATTAATATCAGACTGGAAGTCCAAGGAATTCCAGACAGAATAAACCAAAAAAAACACACCAAGGCACATCACAATCAAATTGCTAAATTATAAAGAAAAAGCCTTACACTGAGACAGGGGAAAAAAAAAAAAAAAAAAAAAGCCACATTGCCTGTAGGTTAATAGCAGTAAGTCTGACTGCTCCTCATCAGAAACAATGCAAGCCAGAAGACACTTTTTTTAAGCAATTAAAATACCAGGAGTGCTAAAAAGAGTCCTAAAATTTTATGTCAGGAAAAATATATGTCTAAAATCAGGTAAAATGAAGGTATTTTAAATAATGAAGAACTAAAATAATTTGTCACCAGCAGACTTGAACTTCAGGCAATATTAAAAGAGTTCTTCTGGCTAAATAAATGTAATACTAGATACAATTTCAGATGTATATAAAAGAAAACAGAATAGTAGAAATGGTAAATATGTAGATAAATAGAAACTACTTTTTTTTATTAATCCCTATAAACACAATTGTTTAGGGCAAAAATAATTGCTTATTTTTAAACAATAATCAGTAGGAAGAAAAGATAAGAATATACTGTTGGCCAGGCACCATGGCACACTCCTGTAATCCCATCACTTTAGGAGGCCAAGGTGGGAGATCATGAGGTCAGGAGTTCGAGACCAGCCTGGCCAATATGGTGACACCTCCTCTCTACTAAAAATACAAAAATTAGGCGGGCGTGTTGGGGCACGCCTGTAGTCCCAGCTACTCGAGAGGCTGAGGCAGAAAAATCGCTTGAACCCAGGAGGCAGAGGTTGCAGTGAGCCGAGATTGTGCCACTACACTCCAGCCTGGGCAACAGAGCGAGACTCCGTCTAAAAAAAAAAAACCAAAAAAACAAAAAAAAAGTCGCAATAATTTTCTCATTTCAGGAAGACAATTTAGCTGTCTATCTCCAAAATTGTAATATATCTGCTTCTCTCAGATCATCAAGATTCCTACTTGCTTCATCAAAGCATATTTCCAAATGGTATCTGACACGAACTCTCAGTTTTATTTTACATACCAACCACACTCTGTTTCGTAGTTTTCTAAAACACAGCCTTCTAGTTATCTCTTTTTTTTTTTTTTTTTTTTTCCATTTTTTTTGTTGTTTCTGCTTTTCTGCTAAATGTTCTTTTGTGGGCTTTTGTTTTTTCTTGGCACATATCTTCAATGTTGGTAATGTGTGTATCTATTTGCTTATATTAGCTCTTTTTCTTTCCAAACAATACACTGATTCTGGCACTTTCTCACAGTGACATTAAACATTGGCTATATATATTGATGATTTCAAAATTAAAAGCCCCTAGAAAGAATACAGTCTTGAATATGTCAAAGATTCTTAAACATGAACCAACTACAATTCAATAAAAAAATGTCATTTGTTCTTGAATTTTCTGGGGAAGATGGTCTATACCTTTTATTAGAATCCCAAGATATTTGTAACCCTAAAATTTAAAGATGATGATTTTAAAATATATCAGTTTTAGATAAAAATTATTTATATGCCATTTAAAGTATGTTTTGTTTCCATGTGCCTTTTTTATATCACAGTATTCTTAACATCATATTTCAGCAGCTGACTGTTGCCATTGCTAGATTCTACAAACGGGAGTCCCACATGTTTGGGAAAACTTGAAACTGATGAACAATACCATAATTCTCCCATGTGTCCCTGTTATGCCCAGACCGTTTATTCCCCGAAGAAGACCACCAGAGTCCAGAGTCAAAGCCAAGCAGCAAGGATCTTTATTACAGGCTCGAACCTGGAGCTCTCACTCGTGAAACGAGCCGGGCAGGAGAGCTCCCTAACTGGGCTCAGGACAGTGTTATATAGTCTGGGGTAAACAGGCACAGAGTCATTGTACAAACTGGATGTATGATTGGCTGATATTTGAACAAGGCGATTCGGCTTATTATGATTGGTTCCCGCCATTTCTGATATTTCCGTTAATTTTGAAACTCTGATGACGTTTATCAGGGGCTCGCAGGACAGGGCAGGGCTTGTTTTCGCAAACCTGAGGCGGGAAAGCGGTCTCACACAAAGGCAGTTAATCATATTGTGACAGGTTTCACAACGGGTTTAGCAGGTAATACTTAAACACGTCCTGTGACCCTGCCATGCCACAGAAAAACAGGAACTTACAACATCTTTACAATATGTTTGTGAGAGCAGGACAAAGGTTTAGCAACAGGGTGGAGTGGGCTTGCATCCTGTGCCCTTTCATCCCTATCTCAAATCACCTGTTTACTGGAACAGCCAGATGTTTCTGCACTTAAGCATAAAATATACACATACAACCAACAATATGTTTGAAATGTCAGGATTTTGTTACTATGTGCACAATCAAATTAGAGTAGGGAAATGACATTTTAGTCAAAAGTATCCATAACCCTGTCTGCTTAGGCAAAATTGTCTGGCATGTATTTCTTTCAATTGCCTAATACATATCCTTCAAATATATTTCAATGGGGTCCTTCCATGGTCCTTTAGTTTTGCCATTTCAAGTTGAAAATTAAAATTTGCTCTGGTGCTTGCAGCCTACATCTGTTTCTGACTTGTACAGTTGTGAAAAGCAAGTTTAATTTCTGTTTAGGAGTCGTGAGCTTTTTATCTACCATTCTTCAGTTCCTATTGAGCTCCTTGCATTCATTTAATGCACAGAACCAGGAAGCCATATTTCAATATTGGCTGATTTTTTAATCATTAGGCATGTCCAAAGATAGTAGATAGTGTTCCATAATGAATGGAACATATATATGCTAATATATTCTTACTGAACCTACATAGAGAGAATTATGCAATCCATTAGTGTAAATTAAATTTTGCCATTGAACACAAGCTAATCTATATGAATACTTAGGAAACAAAGATAAACAACTTTTGAAAATAAGATACTAGCTTTTTCTCCTCACAATTTTTCCAGCTCTGGCAATAAGTAAACCACAATTGAACTTGGTTATTAGATGCTTAAAATAAACTGGCAAAAAAATTATATTCTTTCTGATATTATTTACTGTTTCCAGAATTTTTAAGACCCATGGGTATTCCATACTTTCATCAGGAGAACATTTGATGAATAATACATGCTTTGCATTTGTAGAGGACAAATTATTCTGCTAGGTTAAGTGGTTCAAGATCATGACAACTTGATAACTTACCTTTTATCATTGTCATGGTGGAAAGCATTACTGTCAATAGTAAAAATGAGTGGCTACTACAGACATAGGGTTTATTCTGTGCTGCATAAATAATTTTATAGACTTTAAAATCTAGAAAGTGGGAAGTGTTTGTGACTGTGCCACAATAGTAAAAAATTATGAGATAGATTAGTAGGAAACATACAGAAAGAAATAACCAAAACCTATCTCTAAAAGGTGCCAAGATCTAAATAAAGTTAGAAAAATATTTTTTTACTTTTACACCAATTTCTGCTTTTCTTAATGTCTGAAACCACTTTTTATACAATTAGCACAGATGAGTCCTTTGGAAGTGGGCAAACATCAATATAAAGGTGATGATAAACAGCAAAAAAAAAAAAAAAAAAAAAAAAGCACGGAACAAAATAAGCTGCTTTCAGTCTACCTTTTAAAACTTCATAGAAAACATGCAAAGGACTAGAGAAATTTTATCAACAGGCTTGTTAAAAGGTAGGAACATCTCTAGACGAACTGTCCCCGATACATGAACATCAAACAAATCACCAAAGCCTTGTAGAGGACTATCTGCTTTTACAACTGAGCAGGCCATTCCCCCATTAACATTATAGTCCCGCTCTTGCAAACGAAGCTGGGCATTCCTCCTCTGCAAACGGGGAGGACAAAGGAGCCTACAAGACTGGCCTCAGTTGCAAATAGCAGACCCTGGGGGCTTGTTTATATGTAAACATCTTGGAAATTCAGAAATTCAGGGGAAGATCAGAGAAACAACAATGTGGGGACTTGCTAACATTCCACAAAGGATGATATAAAATAAAGCAGAGCGTGTCGTTAGGCGCGGCCGCCACGTTTTTCTCGTCTTGTGTTGTCTTGTGTGTTCATTCCTTTGTTCAGGAAACACGCGGACCCCAACAAAGCCTACCTCTAAAATTATAGCTCAGGAATATTTCCTAGTAGAGTCCTCCTTCTCTCCACCCACCACCACTGCCATACTTCAGGTGCGGTTCTACTATTCTACTGCAGTTGATTTTATTAGTAGGCTCCTCTTGTCTCCTTGGCACCAGTTGCTTCCTTTTTCAATCTATCCTCTACAAAGCTGGAAGCTTTGTATTTTGAATTAAGGTCCTGATTTGTTGTTTTCCTCCTTAATTAGATTTCTGATGGTTCAAAGCTGATTAAAGGATAAAATTTAAGATTCTTAACATGGTTTACACTTTGACACTTTGCAATTGTGATCTGCACTTGACACTTTGCAATTGTGATCTGCAAATTACCCACTGTAAACTTCATCTACATGTCTGGTTATAATCCTGGATTTTGGTGAAGAGAAAATCATATTTTATGCATCCCTTCACCCCTATTACCTTGTGTAGTTCCAGAGACATAATTCATGTCACATAATTATAGGACTCAATAATTTTTAATAAAATAATGAATTTCAGGACATAAAAGTTTAAATTGATATCTAAATAAATATCAAAATATAAAATTAAACATTTTCCTAATAAAAAACATCTCAACCATAGATTTTAAATCTGTTGGAGACAACACTAGAGAATGAGTTAGTCTGGAAAAATAACATTTTCGGTTTCTACCTGGCTGAGAATTGCTGTATAAAGATTTAACTTCCCTGTGCCTAATTATGTTCATCCACAAAAAAGAAATACAATTTTTCAGCCTATCTAATTCTTAGGTTCTTATGAGACTCAAATGAACTAGTCTATTTAAAAGTGCTTAGTAGAAAGTTTATCAAAATTATCATTTTTTCATTTCATGATTTAGGCAATGATTGATTCCAACTACCATCTGCTAAACATAAAAAGCCTGAACATTCCAGAAATGATCATTTGGCAATTGTTGGTATACTTGAGTGCTTAAGTAAAAACTAATAATATGTTCCATAAATAGACCCGAAAACATTCCAGAGCATAAATTAATCAACATTTTTAGAAAGACTGAAAATAGTCTCACCTTTGTGTTTGTGTAGGAAAGTTTAGAAAGAATGCTTTCTTATTTAACTGCTTTCATAAAAAAGAAAACTGTTGTTTCTATTGTAATATCATAATATTGCATCAAAAAATAAATAATAATAATAATAATATTGCAGTTGTGGCTCCTGCATTTACTCTGAAAACCATTTCATTAATCTCTTCTCACTACTGAATCCATAATATTATATGCTAATTCCTTTGGTTATTTGATGAATATCCTTTACAGATTCAAATGTTGCTATGGAGAAAGTAAGGTGCAACGTGATTTTGGATAAACCTAATGCAAATATCATAATGGATTTATTCATTGAGATGGCAATTATAATAAGCTTAAATTAATCCCTCTTTCCTTCCTCCTCCCATCTTATTTTAGCTTATATTGATCCGGCCAGTTCAGTCAATCATCAGGAAAAGTAGTCTATATGGATTGAGTACTAAATATGATGATATTTTTAGATGGAGTGACTGGATATGTTGGCATCCTTCAGTATGTCATGATTCATACTCATAATTCTGTTCATTTAAAGAGCTAGTCAAGAAAGTGCCACTGGCAGTATCACTACTGCACTATAAATGCAGTGTTTCTTGAATTCCCTAAGGAGCACATGTCTTCAACAGTAAAAGGGAACTGTGTAAAACTGGTGACAATTCCCTTTCAATGTTGTCCAGATAGACCCCCAGAGCCCAACATGTTTGCTTCTTCACTTTCTGGGGCATGCTGTCAAGATCCTGTAGGCAGTAAAATTTATTAGAAAGAAAATGTTAAGGTGGCCCAACTTCGAGTCATCTTACTAGGTATCAGTGACTGTCACTAATTCAGAGATCACTAATCTCTGTCACTAATTCAGAGATTGGAGTTTTAAACCTTTCAGGTGATTCTAAATAAAGGAAGAAGGTAGAAACATCTTTACACTCAATTAACTATATCTACTAAAGGATATTAAAATAATGTTTTTAAAATAATTTGTAAATATTTTAAGCCACATAAATATACCACATATATTCAATATCCATATATATACTATGTTAGTATATTGTCCACTTCCTGCCACACTGTAGAATTTCTTCATTCATGAATACCTTCATTTCTAAGTACCTATAAGAACACATAGAAAAATATCTTTAAATATTGCCTTCAGTGATCTCCATACCCTGCCTCATCTTCATTCTATTTTTCAACTCCTAATCAATTAGTGCTTATTCCTATCCTAGCTCCACCCAGACTCAATTGCTCATTTTACAGTGGCCTCTGTCCTAAAACCAACTAAAAAGCAGAAGTCTGAAATATTAACAATTCTAATGCTTCTGAGTAAATGACGCTCTGAACTAATCAAGACTGCTGTCATATGGCACTGCTCATATGAGCAGGTAGCTGTTCCCACTCTCATCCACAGCAAGAGTTCAAATTTTTGGTTTGGTTCTTGCCACATGCTTAATTACCATTTTATCCCTTTGCCTTTAAGTCTCACTCAATTCATCCAGAACTAGTCTTCTGATGCACATGAGCCCACAGCCAGGTTTAGGCTTCTAGGGAGAGAGAAAACCTAAGAAGATCTGGCCACATTTCTCTTCTTATCCTTACGGTCTACCATCATCCTGGGCATCTGAACTCTGAGCTTTGCTTTGCTCTGTTACCAGTTACATTTTCTCCACTGTGTTATTTTTTTTTCTTGCATCAAAATCCTATTTTACAGGAAAGTGCTGATTTAACGTGTTATTTCGCCTTATTGCCCTGCCTTATATCTTGGTTAGGTCATGGTGTACTATACCATTTTTAAAGATGTGTTATAGAAGAGTTAGGTGAAAGGTATTAGGCTAAAATTAACTGGGACATAGAAAAGACTATATATTTTATTATTCCCTTTGAATACACTATCCAGAAAAGTCAAATCTATACAGATAGAAAGCAGATCCATGTTTTCCAAGGTCTGAGGTTTGATTGTGCTTATGTACAAAGGAACTTTTGGGGTAACAGATGTTTTTAAACTGGATTGTTGTAATGGTTGCACAACTCTATAAATTCACTACAAGAATAAATGAAATGAGTTAATTTGATGTTATGCAAATTATTCCTCAATAAACCTAAAAATAAACAGAAATAACTACAAACAGGTAGATTGAGAGGTATAGGCAACACAAGATTGTCAATATATTGATAATTTTGAAACTGGTTGATGGATAATAGAGTTCAGTATACTATTTTTTCTACTTTTATATATATACAAATTTTCAGAACAAAAATTTAAAAGAAATGATTTGTTATGTTTATCTAGCAAACCAAAGCAATATATTTAGTATTATACTTAGCTCTCTGTAAAGCAGGTGCTGTGAGATAGACATAGACTCACGAAGTGCTCAAATTGGATGGAACCTTAGAAAATCTGCAGGGCAAACACTTGATTTTAGATAAGGCAACTATGGATAACAGACAAGTGATTTATTCAAAGTTTTACTATTGATGACATTTTGTGTATAAAGATCCAAGACTGTATGGGTTTATGACCACAGGATTTAATATAAAAGAGCTTAAAATCCATTGGAATATACCTACTTATTACTATTATTTGTATAATTTTTATTTTTTTCACATTTTAATGTGAAGAAAAGAAAGGTAAAACTATTAACACAATATATTTTGTAATCACAGCAAAGACGTTTAATATAAATCTAGATGTTTTTAACTATTTTCTCCCTAATGTGATTTATATAGATTTCATATTAAGAGTAATTTTCAAGTAATCTCCTATTTCCCCTCATTATTCATGGAGGGTTATTAGTATCTGCTCCTAATAAAATCTCAGGACTTTTCTACTTTCAGTCTCATCAATGGGCTCCTTCCTCCACCTTAATTCCTTTGTGTTCCATTTCTATGCTTTTCTTTGATCTAACATCATATTGCACTCTTTTGACTTTAAGTTGGCAGCATGTGAGTATCAAAGCTTGCACTTTGTCCATCAGCTTTTAATGTTGTTATGCTTATGCTGCCCAAAGATCCAAGCAATGAAACTAAGATTCATAAGGGAAAAAAGAGTTATAAACAAAGCAAAACATGTTAATGCACAATCATTGTTTCAAAATATATGTAATTCAAATTTTGGCATGCTGACAAGACAAAACTTAGTCAAAACAATCTGGCAAATGATAGTGATGTTTCTAGCCTAATCTTTGTATATTTTATGAGTGAAAAAATATTGAAAGTTTGTGTAATAGGGTTATGGACTGAAGTAGATGAGTCACCTCAGTAGCTCTCCCCTGCCCTTGAACATGATTTTTGCATTTTGTCATTCCTAATTGTTCTCATAGAGAGCCCTAATATCCCACTAGCTGCTTTGAAATTCTTTTCATCCCCTTAAATATTCCCAGGGATATTAGTATATACACTTGTAGAGCTACTCTTTTCCTGAGTGACTTACAAGCTGCTTTATTCTTTCTTCTGAGTAGGTACTGATGAAGGCACACAAAGTTGAGAATAGCAAATATTTGGACACAATTCAATAATCAAATGATGAAGAGAAACCACCTTATTAAATGTTTTAATTTTTAAAATTACCCCGATATTCTTTCTTTGGTTTTATTTTATTTTTTCCACTTATCTAATTTAATGATGTATTAGAGATCAATTTATCTTTTAGCAATAGTTTTTAAGAGGTAATATAATGACATGGTAAACAAACACTTAAATAGTGCAAAGGTATACAATAAAAATTAAATGTTCTTCCTAGTCTAGATCTCAAGTCCTGTTTCCCAGAGACAACACCTATTACTAGGTTGTGTGTATATTTGAAAAAACTAATAATAGTAATAATTAGGTATATTACAATGATTTTGAGCTCTTTTCATTAGAATATTCAGATCAAAAGTTATTTTCAACAGTTGCATCTATTATATAAAAGTAACTGTTTTTTAAACAATTATCCTCTTATTATGGGCAACTAGGTCTCTTCCTTCCTTCCTTCCTTCCTTCCTTCCATCCTTCCTTCCTTCCTTCCTTCCTTCCTTTCTTATCTCTCTCCCTCCCTTTGTTTGATGTTATTTTTATTATTACAACAATATCACAATAAATAATATATGTGAATATATCCCCAGGGTAAATTGTAGACAATGGAGTTGATAAGTAAAGGATTTGTAAATTTGTTGAATTCTGTATCTAATGCAAAACTGCCTTCCAAAAGGGCTATACATATTTATATTTCACTCCTGTTAGTAGTGTGTAAGAGATCTATTTTTCCTAAACACTTAACAATATTAATAAACATGACATATAAATTTTCCATTCAAATATAATGATAAATTTAAGATTTTAAGGATTTGGGTTGTTTTGTCTTGCAAAAATCATCAATTTCTCTTTCAATTAAGTGAGGTCTTGTTTGTTTTTAAAAGGTTATACCAGAACTTCTGCTCCTGTCTTGACCGGAGGCACTAATAGCAGACTACAGCTGCCTCCGAGAACAAATAGGAAAGCTAAACAAAATACAAAAACCATCATTCCAATATAAGTAATCACTACTGAGACAATGAGGACTGGAAAGGCAAAGGTTCCAGAGAGGGAAGAAGCTCAGAGAGGGGAGATGTCTCCTCAGCCACTCTCACCCTGGGACATTTGCTGATTCTTGGCATGAGCAGCACAGGCAAAACCCACGTATTACATGTGTTGAGAAACCAAGACAGCTTTGACAGAGACACAGGAGACTTCAAGTACACGACCCATTCTCCTCTTAGGAAATTTCATGATTCTGGACCTGAAAAGGAAAGGAAACTGAAATCATAAATGGAACACCTCTAAAAATAGGGCAAATATCACAAGACAAAGATCAGCATTTGAGACCGGTTAGGGAGAGGTGGTGCAGAATATACAGGCTTTTAGCTGAAAAACCTAAAGGACCAGAAATGAACCAGAGTTAGATTGAACTGCCATGTAGGAATGACATAGCTGTTTTTATACAGAGACTGTATTGCATTTACATTTTGATTATAGGGTAACTGAATGCTTTGCAGTATTTAAATCTTTCTAAGCTTCTGTTATATCTTTCAACACAACTTAAAAATTCCTCCACATCTGTATATACTTTAGTTTATTTCTAGATATTTTCTATTGTTTATTGCTTGTAATTACTTTTCTTTCACTATATTAATTGATTTATTTATATTTAATTTTCTATTGAGGTATAACACATGCAGAAAAGTCAAAAACTCTTAAGTTTATGTATTTTAACACACAGTACTGGAACAATGGGATAATCTATATCCAAAAAAAAAAAAAAAAAGAACCAAGATCCATATCTCATTTCGTATACAAAATTTAACTCAAAATTGACCATAGACTTAAAACTATAAAACATAAAACTGTAAGACTTCTAGAAGAAAGCCTTGAGTTAGGCAAAGATTTCTAAGATATGACAATAGCACAATGCAATAAAGAACAAATTTGTAAGCTAGACTTAATTAAAATTTAAAACGTCTTCGAAAAATATTGTGAGAAGAATAGGAAGACAAGCCACAACTGAAAGAAAAATATTTGCAAAGTATATCTGATAAGAGTCTTTATCCAGAATATATAAGAACTCTCAAAACTCAGCAGTAGGAAAACAACCCAATTTTTAAAAATGGGCACAAGATGTGAACAGATGCTTCACTAAAGAAGATATAGGGATGGCAGATAACCACATGAAAAGATGTTCATCATTACTAATTAGAAAAATGAAAATTAAAACCAGAACAATACCATTATATGCTATTAAAATGGTTACAATTTAAAAGGCTGATGATACCAAGTGTTGGCAAAGCTGTGGAGGAACTGAACACTGCTGGTGATACCTAATAAACTATAAATATTTCAAGATTATACATATGTCAATAAACTGATATAAAATAAACTATAAATATTTCAAGATTATAATTTGATAAGTTTTGACATATGTATATACCCATCTAAAACTATCACCACAACCAAGATAATGAACATACTAATCATCTCCAGAAGTTTTCTAATGCCCCTTGGCAATCCTTTCTAACAGCTCCTCCTCCTGCACATCTCTGGGCGACCACTGATCTTTCTATCACTGTAGATTACTTTGCATTTTCTAGCTTTTTATAAAATAGAATCATAATACATACTTTTTCTTGGCCTGGTTTCTTTTACCCACATAATCATTTTTAGATTCAT
This sequence comes from Piliocolobus tephrosceles, assembly GCF_002776525.5. Lineage (NCBI taxonomy): Eukaryota > Metazoa > Chordata > Mammalia > Primates > Cercopithecidae > Piliocolobus > Piliocolobus tephrosceles. Next base: position 33,866,715 of record NC_045443.1, on the reverse strand, counting down.
TCACATTTTTGCATATACCTATGATTCATTTCTTTTTATTCCTAAGTAGTATTTCACTGTGGTTGTACCACAATTTGTTCATGATTTATCTGTTGATGGACATTTGGGTTGTTTCCAGTTTTAGGCTATGACAAATAAAGCTAGTATGAATATTCCTGTGCCAGTCTTTATCTGAATGCACATTTTCATTTATCTGGAGCAAGTACTTACAGTGGAATGGATGGATCATACACCTAATATATGATTTATCCATCCCATTATAATTTTGAAATATCTGCAGTTTATCGTATAACAGTTATGTCCCAAGAGCTGTTAAAATATTAAAATAATGAATTCCTGCCCCCTCAAAATCTTAAATTTATAGATTGATATATTTTTACACATATGAAAATCTGTGTAACACCACCTGGATACAAACACAGAGTATGAAGATCCCCAGAAACTTGCTCATACTTTTTTCTAGTCAATTCATATGCCACAGTCAATAATTGTTCCTACTTTGCGAGTTCTTGAGCTTTATACAAAGGGAATCACATGATATGTGCTCATCTTCCTTTTATGTTTATATGTGTATCAGCAGTTTGCTGCTTTCCATTGTATTTTATTACATGTATTCATTTTACTGTAGATGGGCATTTGAGTTATTTTCAGGTTTTTGGCTATTTTGAGTAAGGCTGCTAAGAATATTCTTGTATATATCATTTGGTACACAACAGCACTCCTTTCCTTGAAGTTTGACCACTGGGTCATAGAGCAGGAATTTGTTTAGTCTTAGTAGATATTGACATGTAGCATTTGGAAGTGTAACGATTTACATGCCCAGTAATAATTCTTGTATATCATTTCCAATTTTAGGAGTTTTAAAATTTATCTTTTTGTCTTAGCAATTATTACAGTGCCATCAAAAAGTGTTTTTAATTTTTATTTCTCTGTTAGGTAATGATGCCAAACATCTATTAACATGTTTGGCAATTGTGGATATCTTCTTTTGTGTTCAATTATGTCAACATTTTAAAATTTGGGCAGTATATATTCTTCTTCATAATGTAAAAGAGTTTTATTGCATGTATCAGCAGTTTGTTCATTTGTATAGGTGAATAATAATTCCATTGAAATAATATATCACAACTTATCCAACAATGTATTTTTACTATTCAGTAAAATCTATTCCATACTGATTAATACAACATTAATCTTATCATTTTGTACCTATGATTATTTCCCTTTCACACATCTCATGCTTGTGTATTTGTGTTTTTTCCTTTTATTCTTGAGATTAGCTAATAATCTGTTTTTTGTCTTCCTTGATTTTAAGAATTGATCTTTGATATGTACTTTAATATTATTATTTTTCTCTTTTATTATTTATTGTTTTCTATCCTTCTCCCATAAGGGATAAATTTCTTACATTTATTTTTCTTGGTTGTACTATATTTTGTTTTTCATCTCTTAGTTTTATTCATTCATTCATCCAGTACCACATATTGATGCCTCTATATGTTAAATGCTTGTGGAAACTAAAAATATAGCACTGAACAAATAGACAAAAATCCCTGCTCTCATTAAGCTGACATTTCAGTGAAATATTTTTAAATTAAATGCTTAAATAATTTTAATTTTTTAAAAAAATCTTGATGGTATTAATTTTCCTCTAAGCATGAATTAACTGAACCCCAAAGGTTCTGATATATAATGCTTTTATTACTATTGGTTTTAAAATACGTTATAAATTTCATTTTTATTTTTCTCACTTACCTTAGACTCATTTAGGACAGAGTCACATGTTGTTTACCCTTCAAGAGGCATGAGATTCTGTTTACATGTTTATTGTTAATATTGATGTTTAATTAAATGTGATCAGAACATAAGTCCATACTTTTTCTACTTTTTTAAATGAGGATTTAAAACTTAAGTTTTTATAATTTTGCAAATATTCTATGGACACATTAAAGAGAAAGGCATTCTTCACTTTCAAGAATATATACTTAATATATAGCTATTAGATGCTCATTAATAATTATGTTTTTGTAGATCTTAATATTATTTACTTATATTTTTCTATTGAACCTGACTTTGATCAAACACATGTTCCACTTATTTATCCTTTTTCTACTATTATTTTCCCATAAAGATATTTATAGCACACTAATTTCTTACGAAGACTAACTTTCATTGTTCAATGTAACATTTTGTTTGTAAAATGATCTTCTTTGTATCCTTAATGCTTTAAGACTTGAATTAAAATTGGTCTCATATTAATTATGCATTTCATAAAAAATAGTTTTACCTTCTCTTGTTTTTGCCTATTCATTTATTTTCAACCTAAGTCACTTGCTTTATGTATACTGCATTATTTGTTTAAATACAATGAAATCCTGTTGTAACACGATGTTTAATTACATTTATTGAGTTGACAGATATATTTAAGTCTTGCTCCTGTTATCTTATTTAATGTTATACTTTCATGTTATGTTTTTATTTTTAATGTTCTTTTCTTTTTAATGTTTCTTTGTATGGCTTATGGTATTTTTATATTGTTTTATGTTATCTATGCTTTCTTTCAGAAATAATCACTGGTTTTCATAATTTGTTTTTATTTGTATGGGTCCTTCCACTAGGACGTTATTAAATTAGCTTATAAATTGATTCATTTATATTAAAACAGGGTTTATTGTCCTCTCATTTCCCACTCTGAGAATATGGAAAGAGTATTCACGAACTTCTTACAACTTTCTGTGCCCATCCTCTATATCCCAAATTTTGATCTCTATATTGTAAGTCCTACAATACGAAGGTTTACAGATATCCTGGCCAATCATTAAAATTTTTTCAGTAATTTTTCTTGGTTTTACAAGAAACTTCATTCTTCTAAACTTAGTTCAACAGACTGTGTTGGCCATTTTCTCTACCACGATTTCTTCATTCATCTATTTGTCAGAATAATTTCCTCTTGAGGTTGCTTTTCAAAAAGAAAATGTGTGTCACAGACCCTTATTTCTTTTCTATTTGAAAATATCTGTACATTGCCACTTTCTGAGCCATCTTTTTGCAGGAGAATATATGGAGTAAAGTTAGAGGAAACGGCCGGGCACGGTGGCTCAAGCCTGTAATCCCAGCACTTTGGGAGGCCGAGACGGGCGGATCACGAGGTCAGGAGATCGAGACCATCCTGGCTAAGACGGGCGGATCACGAGGTCAGGAGATCGAGACCATCCTGGCTAACACGGTGAAACCCCGTCTCTACTAAAAAATACAAAAAACTAGCCGGGCGAGGTGGCGGGCGCCTGTAGTCCCAGCTACTCGGGAGGCTGAGGCAGGAGAATGGCGGGAACCCGGGAGGCGGAGCTTGCAGTGAGCTGAGATCGGGCCACTGCACTCCAGCGCGGGCGACAGAGCGCGACTCCGTCTCAAAAAAAAAAAAAAAAAAAAGTTAGAGGAAACACACTTGGCAACTGGTGTGTTAGATCCAGTTGTCATAAACCATTTCTCAGATTTTGTGCAGCTTATATTGCCTTACTGCATCTTTAGTCACAACGACAAGGAGGCTGTGGGGTTACCAAAAAATCTCTGCATTTCACTGCCTTTTGTGAGGTGATCTAACAGTTATTTATCTTCCTTTACTGAGACTGGCAGATGCAGAGCTTCCTGCAAAGATGTCAAATCATGTCTCCTCTTGTTCTGCCCTGCCTTCCAGCTATTGTGCTTTAGTTTCAAGCCACAAGTCATACTTGTGACTTCCAAACGTGTCACCAATTTCTGAGAATCACAAATGCAGCTTGATTGTCTCTGTGCCCTGTTGCCTCATATCCTCTTGATATTTGATCTAAATTTTATTTTTTGAATTGACTATTGGAATTGTAGCGGTTGCCTAATTTCATTGAAAATTGAGTAGTCTTAGTAGTTTTCAGCTGGTTTCAGAAGAAAGTCGGGTAGAAATGGCCTTAATTTACCATTTTTGTCTGGAAGTCTCCAAATTATTTCTTAACTGAGTCATATCACAGAAAGATAGTTGCTTGGGAACAATTTAATCACATACTTTATAAAAACTAGTAACTGAATTTTCTTTGGGGTTAAGTTAAACATTATAATTACTTGAAAGCACAACATACCAATTTCAGTATAGCTTTGATAACTTGAGCCTTTTCGTAGAGGGTAAGTGCTATTTAGCCTAAGAAAAGATCTGTTCAGTTTGGCTGTCTTATTTTGTTTTCAGTCTACTCTGTCTTCTTAAAGACCTGACCACCCTCTTGTGCATTTCAGAGGACTCAGAGATTCTGTACTTTCAGTAAATCGGTGTCCAACCCAGGGGTCAAAAACACAGTGCCTATAAGGGCCAGAAAGAAAATGTAAATGTGAAGTGGAAGAAGGCTGGGGAGAGACAGGGACTTGCAGTGATAAAATGCAGCCTGCGGACCACAGCTAAATGAGGTGGCTGCGCTGCATTCAGCCCCACCTGATTGCTGGCAGGTAGGCAATCAGGCACACAACTACCAGATTTCCAGCTTTTCCCACTGCACATGAAAATGTGAATTCTGCCAGTTTTAAAATGTTGGCCAAATGTGTTTTTCAAACGCTATGTAGGAGACAAAATGCATTTGTGGACCAGAAAATTGGCCTGAAGGGTACTTGTGTCCCTTCTTCTTGTTGCTATTTCTGTTGGGGATTTGGTCCCTCCTCTGCAAACCCTTATACACCTTTCCCATACTCTTTCTTACTGCTTTCTTCTATGCTCTCTCCTTAGACTCAGGCCTTGGGACTCACTTCTTAATCTTCCATCTTCTTTTATTCAGATGCATTTTCTCATGCTCTCATAATACTTCCCATGATAAATAATTTTTGCCTCTAAGCATTCAAAGAGATCTTGCACTATGCACACTCCAGAGATGTTTATGTAATTGCTGCTCTTTCCTGAACACTTTCAGATTCCCTAGGGCTCCCATCTGCTATCACAATAAAAATTATGTCCAAGCGAGATTCCTTCCTTCATCACTCTGTCATGAAGAAGAGAGCTAAGCATTTCTAACTGTAACACCATCGTTTTGTATGAATCTTAACTACTTGTCTTGACATGCAGACAATAGCAGCAGGGAGGACCACCAAAAAGTTCTGTCAATAATTGTTTGAGTTTCTGCTACTACTTTCTTTAAAAACAGGACAAAACAAAACAAATATTTGTTTCTTGAGCTCCAAATATGTATACATAGCATTTTATCCTCTAATGCTTACTATATGTATTAAGATACATGTCAATTTAATTATTTATATAGTAGGCTTTCTATTTATAAGAAGGCTTTCTTGATTTGAGAGCAAAGTTTACATTTTTCTCAGCAATCATGTTTTTGTATGCTTAACTTTGAAAATTAAAAAGTCATATGACATTCAGAAAAATATAAGGCATATAAAATTAGAAATTCAATTACTTAGAGAGTAGAGATTTCAATTTGTAGATTATTTGAACCTTTTGATATTTCTTCATGTCAGTGCAGTTCATTTTCCAGTTCTTTAATTAATTGCTAATATTTTCACCAGAAAAGCTGTAACAAAATGAGACACCATATTTCCCATTGAGAGCCTAGAAATAGTGAAGACTTTTTATAAAAATACACTCTCTATTTCCCTGACAAAAATTGAGTAAACAGGGAGTAAGGATATATTTTGTTTACCTAAGGGCTATTGAGGAGAAAAAAATAACTTGAGGACTATCTCACTTCTAATTGATATGGTAGTGCTAGTGGTACTTTTTCTATGACAAAAACATCCTATTGCCAGGCTACAAAGATTACCCTTAATATCTTTCCTCTTTGCTTTTCTTTCCACTGATTTTCTGGCATTTAGACTGGGGATACACTGTATATGCAATATATATATATATATATATATCACTATGGTACTAATATTTTCATTCTGACTTTTCATTTATTATATATGACTTGCATAAAAACAAATGCCACCTAATTTTGTTTCATTTTAGTCCATATGGACAAAAGGATTCATTGAAAATGGTTGACAGACAAGGGAAAAAATGTTTCAGCTACTATTCAAATTAACAATTGCTGCAACATATAAGTGATTATAGCATACAATAAGTGAAATAAAGAACAGCAATATTATAAAGGACAGGTGAGAAAAATTAGAATTACTCTGTTACAAGGTACCTGCATTACCCACAAAACCAGAATAGTATCATTTGAAAGTAGACTTTGGCCGGGCACAGTGACTCATGCCTGTAATCCCAGCACTTTCTGAGGCCAAGATGGGCAGATCACGAGGTCAGGAGATTGAGACCATCCTGGCTAAAATGGTGAAACCCCGTCTCTATTAAAAATACAAAATATTAGCCGGGCGTGGTGGCAGGCGCCTGTAGTGCCACCTACTTGAGAGGCTGAGGCAGGAGAATGGTGTGAACCTGGGAGGCGGAGCTTGCAGTGAGCCGAGATTGCGTCACTGCACTCCAGCCTGGGCGACAGAGCAAGACTGTCTCAAAAAAAAAAAAAAAAAAAAAAAGAAAGAAGAAAGTAGACTTAGATTAGCTGCAAATACACATTGCAAACTCTAGGGCAACTGCTAAAGACATTTTAAAAAGAAGTGTCATTGATATACTAGAGGAAGGAAGAAAATGTAATCACATAAAATGCCCGATTAAAAGTAGAGAATGTAGAAAAATAAAGAAATTCAAAAAAAAAAAAAAAAAACACACAAGCATAGAATATAAAAATCCAATTATATCAATACTTGTTTTAAATATGTGTGGTGCAAATACACCATTTAAAAGACAAAGACTGTCAGTGGATTAAAAAGAAGACTCTGTGATATATGGTCTACAATCAGTCCATTTTAAACATATAAGAACAGATAGAATAAAAATAAAGAGGTGGATTAAAAAATACCATGCTAATATAAATCAAAACAATGCTGGATAAGCTATATTTATTTCAGAAAGAGCAGATCTCAGAACAAAAAATAATTATTAAGGATAAAAAGGGGCAGTACATAATAATAATGGGGTCAATTCTCCAAGAAGATGTCTTTAATATGTATACACATAGCAACACAACATCAAAATACATGTAGCAAAAACTATAGAACTTCAAGGAGAAATAAAAAAATTTACTTATAGTTGAAGTTATAAACACATGTATTATATATCAATAATTGATATATTCAGCAGGCAGAAAATCAGTAAGGACATAGTTGAACTGAACAGTTCAAGTAATAAATTGGATCCAATCAACCTTTTTATGATACTTCAGTAACAAAATGCATATTCTTCTCAAGTTCGTATGGAATGTTCACTAAGACCACATCCTGGGTGACAAAACACACCTTAACAAACTTAAAATAATAGAAAGCATACAGTGTATGCTTTTAGACCACAATGAAATTAAACTAGAAATCAAAAACAGAAATATAGCTGGAAAACTCAAGGCATACAGAAATTAAACAAACACATAAAAGTCGAAGAATTCTCAAGATAAATTTAAAAATGTTTTGAACTAACTAGAAATGAAAATACAATGCATAAAATCTAAGTAGATAAATTCTCTTCTGCAGATTATCTGAATGAACAAATAAAATAAAATCAATGAAAGTTTTGAAAGACACACATTAATAATCTCACCCAACATAAATAGATATTATTGAGTCCATAGCTATTAGTGATATGAAATCAATCATTAATAACCTTTCAAAATAGAAAGTACTGGGCCCAGATGATTTCACTGGCAAATTCGATCAAATATTTAAGGAAAATTCTCTATGATATAATGATCTATGATATTTCTCTACAATATTTTCCAGAATATGGAGGCAAGAGAATACTTCTTAACTATTCAGCATTACCCCAATATCCAGTCTTGCACTACCCTGATATCAAAACTAAGTACTAACATTGCAAGAAATAAAAACTACAATTTCTACCATAAGCATGGGTGCAAAATCTTCAACAAATATTAGAAAATCAAATATAACAATGTATAAAAAGAATGATACACTGTGCTCTAGTAGGATTTATTCCAGCTATGCAAGCCTGGTTCAAAATTTGAAAATCAATATAATCTATTACAACTATAACCCAATTAAAAAATCATCTGATTATATCAATAGATTCAGAAAAAGTGTTTGACAAAACCCAACACTTGTTCATGATAAAAATCTCTCAGCACACTAGGAATAGAAGGGAACTTACTTAAATTAATAAATAACATCTACAAAAAATCTTACAGCTTATGTCCTACTTAATGATAAGAAACAGGCTGTTTTCACCCTGCTATGGTCTAAATGTTTGTTCCCCCTACAAAACTCATATGTTGAAATCTTAACCCCCAACTTGATGGTATTAGATGAGGCCTTTGGGTGGTGATTAGGTTATGAGGGCAAATTCTCATGAAAGGTATTAATGCCCTCATAGAAGACACCAGAGTGCCTATGGCAGGTGGCTCATACCTGTTATCTCAGCAGTTTGGGAGGCTGAGGTGGGAGGATCACTTGAGTTCATGAGTTCAATACCAACCTGGGCAGCAAAGCAAGACCCTGTCTTTACAGAAATGAGTTAACTGGCAAATCGTTTAAAAAAAATTAGCTGGGTGTAGTGGCATGTGCCTGTGGTCTTAGTTTCTTAGGAGACTGAGACAGGAGAATCGCTTGAGCCCAGAAGCTAGAGGCTTCAGTGAGCTAAGATCATGACCCTGCACTCAAGCCTGGGGGAAAAAAAGCAAGAGCAAGATCTTGTCTTAAAAAAAAAGAAAAAATAAATAAAATCCAAGAGAGATCCCTCACTTCTTCTACCATGTGAGGAAGAGTAAGAAGGCACCATCCAGAACTGTGCCCAGATACCAGATACAAAATAGACCTTGATCTTATGTGGAATAAATGTTTGTTGCTTATAAACCATCCAGCTTATAATATTGTTATAGAACCCCAAACATACTAAGACATCTGGAACATTGTGAAATATATATATTTGGTCTTTGACCTCATTTCCTGACATGTAGCTCCTAAAACCCTAAAACTCTCCAAAGTAATGAACTTTTTCCGTATGCTAATAACATGACTGGTGTCTGGAGGCCGTATTTGCTTCAGGATGGGAGCTGGTCACAAGAAAGACCAAGGCATGATTAGAGGATTGAGACATTCACTGCCATCCCCCAACCTCTTGAGAAGGTTGAGCTAATCACCAATGGCCAATAATGTAATCAATCATGACTATATAATGAAGCTTCCATAAACACTAACAAGCAAAAAAAACCTGGATTTGGATGAGCTTCTAAATAGCTGAGCATAAGGAGGTGCCTAGAGGGTGCCATGCTCAGAGAGAGCATGGAAGTTCTGCACCCCTTCCCACATGCCTTGACCCTTGCCCTATGCATCTCTTCCTACCAGCTGTTTATCTGTATTATTTGTAATCCTTTATAATAAATGAATACATGTAGCAATGTGTTTCCCTGAGTTTAGTGAACCACTCTAGCAAATTAATAGAAGCTGAGGACCGGATTGTGGAAACTCCAGTTTATAGTTAATTGGTCGGAAGCATAGGTCACAACCTATGCTTGCAACTGGCATCTGAAGTTGGGAACACTCTTGTGGGACAGAGCCTCAACCTGGGGGGTTGCCGGTTTGGCAGTTTCTAACAAAGCTAAACATAGTCTAAATGTGCAATCCAGCAATCAGTATTAGATAGTTATCCAAATGAGGTGAAAATTCATGTCCACACAAAATTTGCACACAATGTTTACAGGCACATAATTTGTTATCCTAACTGGAAGCAACCAAGATACTCAATAGGTGAAGGAAAGAATAAGTAAATTAGTACATCCATACAATGGAATATTACTGCATGATGAAGGAAATGAGCTATCAAGCCATAAAGAGACATAAAGAGACTTTAAATATATATTGCTAAGTGAAATCAGTTAGTCTGAAAAGGCCACATACTATATAATTTCAACCACGTGACACTCTGAAAACGCAAAATTATAGATGGTAAAAAGATCAGTGGTTGCCAGGTGTCTGGGCAGAGTGGGAAGAATAATGTATAGGTGAGGCATAGGCCATTTTTAGGGCAGTGAAACTACTATACATGATATTGTAATGGTGGATATAGGATACTATGCATTTGTTAAAACCTACAGAACTGTATAACACAGAATGAACCTTAATGTAAACTATGGACTTGACTTAGTAATAATGTACCCATATTCAACCATTAATTATAACAAATGTACCAACTAACTCAAGTAGTAATAACAGGGAAAATCATGTGGACAAGAGAGGGTATGTGAGTTCTCTCTATGCTATTTGCTTAGCTTTTCTAAAAATCTAAAACTGTTCTTAGCTTTTCTAAAAATCTAAAACTTTAAAATAAAGTGTAAAAAATATCCAGAACACTTGTTTTAATGTTGTTTTAATCTTGTTTCTCCTACAGTGCTCTTAATTCATGTAAATTTCTTAATTCATGTAAATCCTATCACCTACTCAATTGCACAAGCTAGAAAATTATACATCATACATTATCCTTGACACCTCTCCCTCCACTAATCCCTGTGTCCAATGCAGTACCTTATTTCCATCCATTGTGCTTCCTAAATATCTTCTAAATCCACATTTTTCTCTCCATGTCCATATCCACCTCCATCACCTATGGCCATGCTGGGACAAGTGCTAGACCCTCTTGCATTTTTCTTGCACCCTCTATTCTCTCATTTGCACAATGCCTATGTAGCAGTCTTTTCAAAATATAAATCATGTCATTCTCTTCACTCAAACCATTCAACGACATTCCAGTTCCCTGTAGGAAGACAGAGATTAAAAGCACTCATGCATGGTCTGGTTTATATGTAACTGTCAGCCTCACCTCTTGCTACACATTTTCTTGATCTTCATTTAGCTTTCTTATAGCCTTGTATTTATTCCTTTTCCCATTACAGGAATATTGCACATGTTGCTGAGTCCAATAAGACACTTCTTTTGCCTGACATTTAAATGTTATGCACAAGTGCTATTTATTTGGGAACTCTACATTGATTTAGTTGACAGTATTCAGTTCTCCAGTGAACCACTGGAGAACTGGAGAAAAGTACTGACTACTTTTCTTTGCAGCATTTATCTTCATTTCTATTTTAAATTTATGTGTTTATTTGAATACTTTGTGCTTCCAGCTCTATAGTGTATGTTCCATGAGTGTAGGTGATATGGTTTGAATTTTTACTTCTTCCAAATCTCATGTTGAAATTTAATCCTCAATGTTGAAGGTGGGGCCTGATGGGAGGTATTGGATCATGGGGGCTTATCCCTCATGAATGGCTTAGCACCATTCCCTTCATAATAAACGAGTTATTGCTCTGTTAGTTCAGATGATAGCTGGTTGTTTAAAAGAGTGTGGCAACTTTCCTCTCTGTCTCTTGCTCCTGTTATCACCATGTGACAAGCCTGCTCCTGCTTCACCTTCCACAATTGTAAATTTCCTGAGGTCCTCATCAGAAGCTGAGCAGATATTGGTACTATGCTTATATAGCCTGCAGAACTGTGAGACGATTGAACCTCTTTTCTTTATAAGTTATGCAGCCTCAGTTATTTCTTCATAGCAATGCAAAAGCAGACTAACATAGTAGGGATCATCAATATTTTTCCCTGCTATTCTTGCTTCATTATCTTTTGCTATTGTCTGGTATAAAATAAAAAACTCCAAGGATGGTTCAACATACACAAATAAATCAATGTGATGCATCATATCAACAGAATAAAGGACAAAAACAATAAGATCATTTCAATTGACACTGAAAAATAATTTGATAAATTTCAACATCCTTTCATGATTAAAACAAAAAACTCTCAAAAAACTGGGGATAGAAGGAACATACCTCAAGAATATAAAATCTGTATACAACAGATCGACGGCTGGTATCATAATGAATGGGGAAAAGCTTTTCTTCTAAGATCTGGAAGATAATAAGGATGCCCACTTTCACTACTGTTATCAATGTAGTACTGGAAGTTCTAGTTAGAGCAATCAGATGAGAAAAAAATAAAGAGCATCTACATTGAAAAGGAAGAAGTCAAATTAATTTTGTTTGCAGATGATATGATCATATATTTGGAAAAACCTAAAGACTCCACATGAAAATTATTAGAACTAAAAAACAAATTCAGTAAAGTAGAAGGATACAAAATCAACACAAAAAAATTAGTAGCATTTCTGTATGCCAATAGCCAACAATATGAAAAAGAAATTTAAAAACTAATCTCATTTATAATAGCCACACATAAAATTAAATACCTAGGGATTAACTTAACCAATAAGTGAAAGATTACTGTAATGAATATTACAAGACATTGATGAAAGAAATTGAAAAGTACACAAAAAATGAAAAGATATTCTATGTTCATGGATTGAAATAACCAACATAATTAAAATGTTCATACTACCCAAAGCAATCTACAGATTCAATGCAATCTTTATCAAAATACCAATGACATTCTTCACAGAACTAGAAGGAACAAATCTGAAAATTTATATGGAATCAGAAACGACCCAGAGTAGCCAAAGCTATCCTGATCAAAAAGAGCAAAACTAGAGGAATCATATTATCTAATTTCAAACTATACCATAGAGTTATAGTAACCCAAAGAGCACAGTACCAGCATAAAAACAGACATATAGATCAATGGAACAAAATAAGAACTCAGAACTGAATCCACACACCTACAGTTAACTCATTTTTGACAAAGGTGCCAAGAACATTGGGGAAAGGACAGTCTCTTCAATAAATGGTGCAGAGAAAATTGGATATTCATACACAGAAGAATGAAACTAAATCCCTATCTTTCACCATACACAAAAATCAAATAAAAATGGATTACAGACTTAAATCTAATACCATAAACTATGAAACTACTGTAAGAAAACATTGGAGAAAGCCTCCAGGACATTGGTCTGGGCAAAAATTTCCTGAATAATACCCCACGAGCACAGGCAACCAAAGCAAAACATGGACAAATGGGATTACATCAAGTTAAAAAGCTTCTGCACAGTAAAGGTTACAATCAACAAAGTGAAGAGACAACCCACAGAATGGGAGAAAATATTTGCAAACTACCCATCTGACAAGGGATTAATAACCAGAACATATAGTGAGTTAAAATAATTCGATAAGAAAAAAAATCTAATAATCCGATCAAAATAATGGGCAAAAGCTTTGAGTACACGTCTCTCAAAAGAAGAGATACAAATGGCAAACAGGCATATGAAAAGGTGCTCAACATCACTGATCATCAGAGAAATGCAAATCAAAGCTACAATGAGATATCATCTCATCCCAGTTAAAATGGCTTATATCCAAAAGACAGGCAATAACGAATACTAGTGGGAATGTGGAGAAAAAGGAACCCTTTACACTATTGGTGGGAATATAAATTAGTACAACCACTATGGAGAACAGTTTAAAGGGTCTTCAAAAAACTAAAAATGAGCTGCCACATTATCCAGCAATCCTATTGTTGGGTTATACTCAAGAGAAAATAAATCAGTATATCAAAGAAATATATTTGGTCCTGTATTTGTTGCAACACTGTTCACAACTTTGCAAGTAAAGATTTGGAAGCAACCTAAATGTCCATCAACAGATGAATGGATAAAGAAAATGTGGTGCATATACACAATAGAGTACTATTCAGATATAAAAAAGAATGAGATATTGTCATTTGCAACAGCAATGATGGAACTGAAGATCATTATGTTGAGTGAAATAAGCCATGCACAAAAAGGCATACATCACATGTTCTCACTTATTCATGGGATCTAAAAATTAAAACAATTGAACTCAGAGATAGAGAGTAAAAGGATGATTACCAGAGGCTGGGAAGGATAGTGGGGGGCTAGGAGAGGGAAGGGGAGAGGATTAATGGGTACAAAAAAACAGAAAGAATGAATAAGACCTAATATTTGACATCACAACAGGGTAACTCTAGTCAATAATAATTTAATTGTACATTTTGAAATTAGTAAAGGTCAGTTGTGGTGGCTCACACCTATAATCCCAGCACTTTGGAAGGCCAAGGCTGGCGGATCACCTGAGGTAGGGAGTTCGCAACCAGCCTGACCAACATGGAGAAACCTTGTCTCTGCTTAAAATACAAAAAATTAGCCAGGCATGGTAGTGTATGCCTGTAATCCCAGCTACTCGGGAGGCTGTGGTAGGAGAATCACTTGAACTCGGGAGGCAGAGGTTGTGGTGAATAAAGATTGCGCCATTGTACTCCAACCTGGGCAACAAGAGTGAAATTCCATCCCCCCCCCCCCCGTCAAAAAAGAAAGAACAAGAAATAGAAATGTGTAAAAGAGTATAATTGGATTGTTTGTAACACAAAGGATAAATGCTAGAGGAAATGCATCCCCCATTCTCTATGGTGTCATTGTTTCACATTGCATACCTGCATCAAAACATCTCCTGTACCTCATAAATTTATATGCCTACTATATACCCACAAAAACTAAAAGTTACCAATTTTAAAAATCAATACTTTATTGAATGAAGAAAATAATGAACAAGTAAATGAAGGACTGAGTTTCAATGTGTTCTGTGAACCAATCATACTATTGGCAAAAGGCAGAAGGGTAGACCTCAAGACGGGAGATCTAGGAGCACAGTTTACCAATAAGAAGAGCCCCTATTTATTATTTTCCTTTAGAAAACCGAGTAGTCATATTTAGGTAACAGACATGTCTTTTTTACTTGTAAGTTGTGATTTCTATCAAATTATCGTTGCTATTCAATTAAGTCAGCTACAGCTGTTCAGTCTTTTGTTGTAGTGTGCTAAATTAAAAGAGAGTGTGGCCAATGACTATTACAGCGCAAGGTAGCTATTACAGCCCAGCAAGGAGGAGACGGTGTTCAAGTTCTTATTTGTAATCAGGGAAACAATAAATGGCCTAAGAAGGGTAAGGACAATTATGTGATACAGACGAGTAGCTCACAAGGGAACAATTAAGAAGTAGTCCCCAGATGAGACATTTTTATCCCCAAAATACTAAGGGAAGGTGAAAGATATGAGAATGGTTAAATTTGGGTAACATGACATAGTAAGCAAATTTTGCTGAAAATAAGGACTTCCCTTTTCTCCTCACGCTCAGTTAATAACCTTCGCTCTTAGCTTACCCAGAAAAGTGAAATACAATTATGTGGGCTTTGAGATACGTGAAGTCTCTAGCCAATCAGGTCAGTGGGTAACATGGGAAATTATAGGTCAGGTGGATATAAAATGTGTGCAGAAATGAAGGCTAAGCTGTCCTGCAAGGGTATCTAGAGAGCTGTCTGGGCACCGCTTATGCTGTGTCACTGCCATTTATTGTATGTTGCAAATCTACAACACTTTCTCTAGCACTTAAAAAAATGTGCAGTAAGCCCTTATAGCAGTATGATCTTAAAGAAAGCTATGCTTTTAATAAATAATTATGAATTTCTGTGCATGAGCATGAAGAAAGTGAATGATAAATGTGTAATTTACAATAAGTGGTTGTCTTTTTTTTTTTTTTTTTTTTTTTTTTTGAGACGGAGTCTAGCTCTGTCACCCAGGCTGGAGTGCAGTGGCCGGATCTCAGCTCACTGCAAGCTCCGCCTCCCGGGTTTACGCCATTCTCCTGCCTCAGCCTCCCGAGTAGCTGGGACTACAGGCGCCCGCCACCTCGCCCGGCTCGTTTTTTGTATTTTTTAGTAGAGACGGGGTTTCACCGTGTTAGCCAGGATGGTCTCGATCTCCTGACCTCGTGATCCGCCCGTCTCGGCCTCCCAAAATGCTGGGATTACAGGCTTGAGCCACGGCGCCCGGCCAAGTGGTTGTCTTTATTTACCACTCACCTTGAGGACCATGGTTAAACCATGTTAAAGGCAGAATGCATAATTCTACTAACAAAACATTTACTTCAAATGTTATTTGTGTATTAAACAGACGTTAAACATGGCAATTTAATACCTGGAGCTGCAGAAATTGTGTTTATATACTGCTCTATGATGCAAGACATTTTGTTCCAAACAAATGAAAACAACTGTTTCCTATGTTAACTTCACTCATTTTCTATTTAAAATTATTTTTTGTGTATGCAGGAGAAATGAAATTATAGTTCTTACAGTGTCGGCTCCATTCACTGAACTTCTCAGATAATTAAAAACATTAGTTTTATATCAATCAAGAAATGTTTTAAACAGTAAACCCACTAAGGTAATTCTAACAATTGTTAAATTTATTTCACAATTTGAAAGCTCATTTTGTCAAAGATGAAATACTTAACATTAACATTATCATAAATGTGTAAGTCCTGTTAGAAAAAAAAAAAAAAATGACTGGAAATATTTTACTTTTTGACAGAAGTAAAATGGGATTACAAAACTGAAAGAAATTCATGCAAATGAACATGCATACTGCCATGGCCTGATTGTGTTCTCCCAAAATTCACCTGTTGAAAACTTAACCATCAAAGTGATGGTATTAAGAGGAAGGACCTTCAGAAGGTGATTAGATTATTAGAGAGGAGCCTTCAGGAGTGAGATTAGTGCCCTTATTAAAGGGACCGCAGAGAGCTGCTTTGCCCTTTCAACTACATGACTACACATTAGAAGGTGCCAAAAAGCAGCCTTCACCAAATAACCAAACCTACTTGTGCCTTTATCACGGACTTTATAGCCTTCAGAATTTCCAGAAATAAACATCTATCTGTAGTTTATAAGCTACCAAGTCTGAGGTATTTTGTCATAGCAGGTGCAACAGATTAAGACACACACACCACACACACACACAGAGGATAAAAATCTGTACAAAAATAGAAGAGAGTAAGGAGCTTTCAAGCAAGTATTGATTGTTGAGCTTCTGTCACAAATAATTTAAAAACCAGTCTAGAAGTAAAATGGCAAGTAATTAAGAAATGATGTACAATGTTACAATGTCTGATAGAAAAACAGCAGGATTCTTATTAAATAGAGTAGACCAGGAAATTGAACCAAGTGAAAAGAATGGGATTCACAGATGTTGAAAAATCTATTGATTTCTTTCCGACTTTCCCTAAATAATTCTTGACAAAGCATGGATGGCTACATAAGAAAAAGAAAGGTACTGTCTATTTAGTTCAATATCCATATATGACAATAGTCAATGTCCATATATAATAATTTATCTTCTGTCTACATCTGTTTAACCATCTGATATGACTGTTTCAGTGATCAAAATATACCATAACTTCAAAGTACTTTTTTTTGGTGTAACTCTTAATTCTTAAAATGACTTGTCTACAAAAGCTGAAACAATATTCTTTCTAAAACACAGCCTTAATACTTGGGCCTTTCCTAAATTAGTACTGAGAAACAATGCTATGTCATATAAGACAGATTATACTGTGAGCATAATTAAATCTGAGAAAGAATAACCAAAATACAGTAATGAATATCTAATAAGTAGCTTTGAATTCAATGGCTTTTAAATATTATATGTATGCATATTTACTTAGAACATTAAATATTCTCTTAAATAACCAATCAGAAATGAATTGTGATATCAGGTAAAAAAATTTGCATAAGTTGACGTGAGCAAGTTTATTCTACATTGCACAAAATGACCAAGTTTCAAAGGCATAACACAACAAAAGTTCATTTTTCCTTCTATTCCTTGTCTACATCAGGTGAACAGTGGTGGGCTGTGCTCTTCACAGTCTTTCAGTTCCTCAGATGGAGACTCCTCAATTCATGCTTCCACTCTCATCCCTATGAGGGAAGAAAAATGCCAAATCAGATACTGACTCTTAAAGATACCAGAGTTTAAGCTTTTGTCACTTCCAGTCACATTTTTTGGCAAAAAAAAAAAAAAAAAAAAAAAGTCAAATGGGATATCTAAATTCAAAGGGATAGCAAAGGTTGATTCTATCACGTGTTCAGAAAGGAGAACTGATCAACAGTGGTAATATTTCAGAGTTCTAGTCCCCAAATATTCACTTTACTACCTTCTGAATGCAAAATACACTCATCACCTTCCCAGGAGGGTAAACCAAAATTTCATTCAGTTATGGCATCGATCTCAAAGTTCAAGATTCTGGATGAGGGATGTTTGATAGTCTCTACATCAGGTCAGCTGTGGCTCTTAATCTTCTATAGATGGATAAACTGCAATAGTAAATTATATGTGCTTCCAAACACAGAATTCATTCATAGATTAGGGATGAGACTTTTTGTTTTAATACAGAGATGGTCTCACTTTGTTGCCCAGGCTGGTCTCAAACTTCTGGCTTTAAGTAATTCTCCCACCTCAGCCTCCCGAAGTGCTGGGATTAGAGGTATGAACTACCATGCCCAACCAAGATAAATGCAATAAAAACACTTTTTTCAGAAAAGAGAAGATGAGAGATATGGACAACACAGATTTGGTGAAACTGACTTGGGCAAGTGGAACCTGTTCTTTGATGAAGTTCCTCTTCTGTAGGTGGGCCCTGCATCCATTATTCCTCCTGGCCCTTGTCTCCACTCTAAATGAGCTTCTTGCATAATGATTGGGAGGACCCAAAATTTTCCATAGATCTCAGGCATAAATCTCAGATTGACTCTTCATTAAAATCTTCCTTTAAACTCAGTGAGCTTCTTATCTTTTTCACTACAGTCAGTTCTACATATTAGTTATCCTTCTTAGGTTTCATATCTCCTACCACCACCACTCCCGCCTAATCTCACTCTTTGTATATTAACTCACTTGTATTTGGAATTTATCAGGCATCAGGAAAAATTTTACCTTAAATCCAGCTGGAAAGACTCAAACTACTAGAGTCTGGAAGAAGCGGGGCTGAAGAATCCATTTCCAAGATAACGTCTTAAGAAAGCTCATGACAGACAGTTGAATGGTGGTTGCCAAGGGCTAGGGCAAAAAGACGAATATAAAATTAGTGTTTACTGGGTACAGAGTTTCAGTTTGGGATGACGAAAAAATTCTTGGGATGGTGGTGATAGTTGCACAACAACGTTCATTCACTGCTTACTGCCACAGGACTATACACTTAAAACTGTTTTAAAAGGTAAATGTTATGTTGTATATATTTTATCACAATTGAAAAAAAACCTGTGCCTCAGCAGAGGTGATTTAAAAGCTGGCTCAACTGGAACCATTTACTGGGGAATCTAGCACCTGGATCCTCTCTGTGGACTAGGATTCTTATACTATGGTGGCTGGGATCTGCAGAGGTCATCTCAAAAAGAGGCCTCCAGATCATAGCCTTCCGATCTAGTTTTTTGTTTTGTTTTGTTTTTTAACCTTAACATTCAGAGGTACATATGCAGGTTGGTTACATAGGTAAACTTATGTCATGGGGGGTGTTGTACAGATTCTTTCATCACCCATGTATTAAACCTACCACCTATTAGTTATTTTTCCTAATCCTCTCCCTTCTCCCACTCTTTACCCTCCCATAGGCCCCAGCATGTGTTGTTACCCTCTATGTGTACATGTGTTTTCATATTTAGCTCCCACTTTAAGTGAGAACATGTGGTATTTGGATTTCTGTTCCTGCACTGGTTTGCTAAGGATAATGGTCTCCAGCTCCATCCATGACTCTACAAAGGACATCATATGTTCTTTTTTATGGATGCATAGTAGTCCATGGTGTACATGTACCACATTTTCTTTATCCAGTCCATCACTGGTGGGCAGTTAGGTTGATTCCATGCCTTTGCTATTGTGAACAGTGCTGCAATGAACATACACCTAATTGTGTCTTTATGATAGAGTGATTTGCATTCCTTTGGGTATATACCAGTAATGGGATTTCTGGACCATGTTTTTAAAAGGCTGCAAATACTCTTTATTTAATCCTTATGAAAAAGCTCAGTTTAACTCAACCTTTTTTCATTAAAGACCTTCTCCATTTGATTTTCTATTTATCAGGTTAGAGAAGTTGCATATTCCAACATTGTAATTCACCAAATTTCTGGACTTTCCCTTTTTCTACTTTACTTGCAAACCAGTCATTCTTTTTATTCTGAACTCTTATCTCTCATGATCCTTCTCCTAAATGCTACCAACATCAACCAAAGCATACTAGTAATGTATATTTTTACAGCCACTTCTCATAGAAACTTGCGCTCTGCTTTCTAAATAATTTCCTTTTCATGTATTGTCACTACATCATGGATTGTAAATTTTTTTTCTAGATTCCAATATCAGTTTCCTTCCTGGTTCTTCCACTTATTTATTAAGCCAGTTCCCCATATTTTAAGCTATCTTGTGCATTAGTGCGTGTAGATAGGTTACACTATTATAGGAAATATTCCAAACATTAATAGATTCACTATATGAAATTTTATTTTCCACTAATATCTCCTATCTAACTCAGGTCATCAGGGAGGCTCTGCTTACAATAATCACTTAGTATCTGGGTTGATAGAGACCTTATCTCAATACATGTGTTAAATCAAGATCTCCCTATTAAAGCTTCTTCCAGAAGGAGATATATCCTTCACTTCTGCTCCCATTTAATTGACAAGTTAAGTAGGTACACCTAACTACAGAAAACAGCAACATTCTATGGTACTGCGCACCCCATAAAGAGGAGAACCAGAAACATTTAGTGAACAGCACTAATAAGTACTATTGACTTCTAAATGATAAGCCTACAATATCTAAGTTGGTAATTCGAATTTTCATGCCCTGTTATGTAGATTCAGTGGCAATTACAGTAGTGGGAATAATTTCAATTTTAATTTTATTCAAATGTAATACACTATACATGTTCTACATGTTCTTAACTGTGGATATATAGTTTTGAAAAGAAAGTCAGGAAATAAAAATGAGAATTTATTCTGACAAATTAAAAAAGAACTTTCTGCCGGGCGGGGTGGCTCACGCCTGTAATCCCAGCACTTTGGGCTGCCGAGACGGGCGGATCACAAGGTCAGGAGATCGAGACCATCCTGGCTAGCACGGTGAAACACCGTCTCTACTAAAATACAAAAAATTAGCCGGGCGTGGTGGCGGGCGCCTGTAGTCCCAGCTACTCAGGAGGCTGAGGCGGGAGAATGGCGTGAACCCGGGAGGCGGAGCTTGCAGTGAGCTGAGATCGCGCTACTGCACTCCAGCCTGGGCGACAGAGCAAAGACTCCGTCTCAAAAAAAAAAAAGAACTTTCTGAAAATTATGAATCTCAAACATCAGAAACTTTTCATAAAGAAAATTTAATATTTTTCTCTGAAGGATCTGCTTTGACACAATTGGATGATTATGTACATTGAGATTTCTAAAATAGTTTGGATGTAACATTAAAACTGAGATGGTATAGATGACTAGCCCTCTCAGACACTGCTACTTTGACAGTAAATTGGTAAAATGTTCCTTGAAAGTAATTTGGCAACATGTATCAATAGACCTAAAAATTTTTCTCTCGGCTGAGTGCCATGGCTCATGCCTGTAATCCCAGCACTTTGGGAGGCCGAGGTGGGCAGATCGCCTGAGGTCAGTAGTTCAAGACCAGCCTGGCCAACATAGCGAAACCCCGTCTCTACTAAAAGTACAAAAATTAGCCGGGCGTGGTGGCGGGCGCCTATAATCCCAGCTCCTCAGGAGGCTGAGGCAGGAGAATCTCTTGAACCCAGGAGGCAAGGTTGCAGTGAGCCGAGATCGCACCACTACACTCCAGCTGGGGCAATAAGAGTGAGACTCCATCTCAATAAATAAATAAATAAATAAATACATATCTTTTTTTGACATGATTTATTTCACTTAAAGAATCTATAAGAAAGAATAATGAGGAACAATGAGGTTAAAAAAACCATGATTTTGAAGATTGTTTGAAGACTTAAGAAAATCCTCATGTGTACTGATATATTATTAAGAAAAAGTGAAATATGTTCTTCACAAAACTGTGTATATATATGCACAGAAACACATGTATTTATGATTGTGTATATATGTATATAATTTTATTTTTGTATAATGTACATATATTTTACAGACACATAACTGGTATGCAGAAAAATAACTTGAGGAAATTACATAAAAATGTCGCCAGTATTTATATCTGTGTTTTAGATTCATGAGAATTTTTATCTTCTTTTTACACTCCTATAATGAACATTTTCTATAAATGCAATTATTTCTTTTATAATTAAAAAATTATAGAATAGCTCCTTTGAACGACCTATAATTTTAATCTATTTTTTAATGGATGTTTTTATATAATTTCAGCATTAAATATACAAATCAACTGTTTACCTTCAAGTTATCTGACCTGTATCCAGGAAACAATCAAATAAATTATTTATTATTATACAATATTTTCTATCAAGAATATGCGTCAACACACATATTAGAACTAATAATAAGATAAATGAACCAATCTCTTATTTTTATTCCTTTATTGGAGGAGGAACCATGTATAAGAATAATCAAGTCTTAAGCAATTTAACAGTTTTTTTCCCTCATAAGTGAGAATTTCAGGGGTTTTTGCTTCAGGTTTGGTCTGTATAGAGTCCTCCCTGCCACGTTAATACTTCCAATTAGCTTTTCTATTTCCCAGCAGAAACCTATTTTCCAATAGAATTAGCTACACACACACAAAAATACTCTTTTTCTTTTGTCAGATTTTAGTCATCTGGTACTAAAAGTTGCTATGATTATATAAATAGAGAAAAAATTGGTGGTTTCTCATAATCAGTACCAAAAGAGAAAAATAAGCATTCAATTTTTAATTTCAATTATCATAAGGATATTTTCTCATTAATAACTAATTCTATTCATTTACATATATAGTAGCTGAGAATACTATATATATTTCCCAATAGCATGATAATATATAACTTCTAAATTAGTAAAAATTACATTAATTTTGATTAGAATTACAATTGCCCTCTTCATAAGGTGTCATCTTTTATACAAATAATTTTCAAATCAGTTGTAATTATGCACATTAACTGTGAATTAAGTCCTTTTGCCATTTGGTTTCCTTAAAAAATATGTTACAGTAGATAATACTTTCTAGTGTGCACACAGTAAGGGAAAATTTGGAATGTCTATCCCTTTATACTAACGATGGTTATAAACCTGCATATTAATTCTGTTTTGTCCAGCATCAACTACAATTTCAGTGTTATAACACAGTTTCACAATCATGATATAAAAATATCATTAGATGTTTTTTGGAAAGCGACATTACTTATCTAATTTCTTGCTTCTGTTTTTTTTTTTTTTTTTTTTTTTTTTTTTAATTTTATCCTGTATTGAAAATGTGTACCTAGAAGCAGGCCTCAGCTCTCTCTTTAGTGGGCCAATTTTTGGCATCTGCCATCTGCACATTTGGTTCTACCATACCATCTCCTTTAGCTTGTCTTCAGCTCTGCTTGGACTCAGAACAGAATACCCCAAAATATGGTTCCTTAGCATGTTAATCTGTCTTTGTAAGTTTTATTTACAGGCCCAGTCAGGAACCCTAAGGGGGTTGAGGAAACCTTCCTTCCCTACCCTTCACACTTTCTGTGGGTACCCTTTGCCTTTACACTAAATTTCCCAACCATCTCATTCATAAAATTTTACCCCTTTACAAAATCTATTCTTTAAATATGAGACTGAAAATCAGTGCAATATAGATTTTTAACTGTAATCAGTGATAAGAAATACTGGAGTGACAAAAGAAAATACTTATAAAGGATAAAGTAGATATCTTTTAAAGGAGTGAAGTGGCCTGGTAGGGTCAATACAGTAACAGAATTTTAGCCAAAGAGAAAAATTAGCAGTCCAGGGAGGGAGGATGCAGAATCTTACGAAACAATAGAGATTAGTAGAAAATTAGCCATTTCAGAACTTAGGAAAGTTTAATTCCACCTGTTCAAAATCAAGAAATAAAATGTAAGAAAAGTTAGGATAAAAGCTGAGTAATAGTAAAACTTCAAAAAAATCCCAAGGGATGCATAATACACTGATATTATGATGTAAGAAATTTATTTAAAAACACTTCAGTGTGGAGGCTGTGATTAAAATCTATATAGTTTCAATTTGCACCCTAGAGACAGCAGTTGCTCTAATCAAGAATTCACAGTCTGGAGGTGGTCTGCTGTCCTTTAATCTAAAAGGCCACCCCCAAAGGCAGCTTCTACTGGTGTTTCAGCTATCTTTCTCTTCCATCAACACTCGAAGCTACACTAATTTATACAGTGAAAGTTAAAATGCTTATCCATTGGTAGAATTAGTAGTTTGTCAACTAGCACAGAGGATTTTGGATGGGAGCTTTCTTTGATAAAATTGAAAAAATTGTGTGTCTTTTTATTTAAATAAATTCATGCACCCACCTCTAACTGGGAAGATCAGACTCCAATAAATGGTCAGCAGGATTTGGACCTTATTCAGCTTATTACAAGACAGATTCTGTAACTCTTTCATGAACCCAAAATTTTCTGAGAGAGGTCTCAATTGAATTTAGCAAATGTATTTTCCTAAAGTTAAAGGATGCATCTGTGACACAGCCTCAGGAGGTCCTGATGACATATGCCCAAGGTGGTTGGAATACAGCTTGGCTTTATCCATTTTAGGGAGACATGAGACACCAATCACTATGTGTGCAATGTACATGGGTTTGGTTCAGAAAGGCAGGGCAACTCAAAGGGGCAGGGGGCATGGCTTCCAGGTCATAGATAGATAAGAGATAAAAGGTTACATTCACATCTTTGATCACCATTTCACTGAATACATAATTTATATGTGTGGGGGTAGAGAGTCACTTATGCCTTAGTCTGATTCAATGAATCTGCATTTTTACATAAACAATAGGGCAGAAGAAGCAATAAGATGTGCCTTTGTCTCAGGTGAGCAGAGGGATAACTTTGAGTTCTGCCCTTTGCCCTGCATCTGTGAAGGTAAGCGATTAATGTACATTACCAGGGTGAAGTTCAACAGAACTGGTTTTTTTTTAGGGTAAAGATCTTGAGGCCCACAAGGAATTTCCCTGTGGGAAAATTGTGAGGGTGGTATGTAGGTTTTTTTTGTCTTTGTAGCTATCTTATTCTGAAATAAAACAGGAGGCAGGTCTGCTTGATGCACTTCCCAATTTGACTTTTCCCTTTGGCTTAGTGATTTGGGGGTCCCAAGATTTATTTTCATTTCACAGATTTTTTGTTTCCTGGATAACAATTGTGTACTCATGTGTCAGAGCTTATTCTGAGGCTTCTTTTCAGTAGAATCTGGTAGTGAGAGAAAGAAATATGAAGAAGGAAGAAGGAAGAGGGAGAAAGGAAGGCAGGAGGGGAGAAAATAACTAAATAGTTTTTTTAATTCCTAACTAAATTAGGCTGTTTCCAAAAAAATCAGTTTGCAAAATTAGGAGCACGATAGGCAGAAACTGAAGATCCCCTGTGAACAAGGTAGGATGTTCAATATTGATAAAGGTGTCAATAAACGTCTCACGTTTTTATTATGGAAGACAGTTTCAGAGTAAGGCTTCTAACAAAGTTAGGCTTTCACCCTCATATAGAAACTGGGAGATGGGAGAGTTATCTTCCTCAGTGATTTTGTTTCAGAATTGTCTCCCAGATCCTTCAAAAAGGCATTCTGGATCTTAAAGTTGGTAAGAGTCTTGTTTAGCTTTTTAAAAGATTTACATATCTTTTAGAGACAGAGAAATAATTTACAAGTTTTCTAAAGCAAATGTTCTCTGAGAAGAGAGAAGAAAAAAGTCTCTTTACTTAGTTTCAACAGGGAGAATTCAGTCTCTTATTTTATATTTGTATTTGCCCTTAAAAATCTTAGTAATTCTCAAGCACAACTAAAATTTTAGAACCACCGATCTAACCCATTGTTTAAATATTTTGTTTTATTTCCAGAAATACACTTTGTATGCATGAGATAATCTCTGTGATTTTGACATTTGTTTGAAACAATTAGACAAAAGCTTGTTAAAAGGCAATTTTTTAATACAAGTGAAACCAACTCTCACACAGATAGAAAAATGCACACGTGTTAAAAGATTTTATTCTACTTAGTAATCATTGAAGAAATCAGAAAGATGGAATCAGATCAAAAGAGATTCCCAAGACAGACATATATATATATATAGGTTAGGAATATATAAAAAAGTTTTTTTCCAGGGAGGAGAGGAAAGCAATTGAATTTCTACAGGATAGGACAGAATTTTCATATGTATAAAAAGAATTGTATTTGTTGCCATCAGTCAGCTACAATGTACAGACTTGCAAAATAGCTCAAAGACAATGAAAGATATGATTCAGATCATCTGGAAGAGTAGGCTGGGCACGGTGGCTCACGCCTGTAATCCCAGCACTTTGGGAGGCAGAGGCAGGTGGATCACAAGGTAGGGAGATTGAGACCATCCTGGCTAACACGGTGAAAACCTGTTTCTACTAAAAATACAAAAAATTAGCCAGGCGTGGTGGCGGGCGCCTGTAGTCCCAGCTACTCCGGAGGCTGAGGCAGGAGAATGGCGTGAACCCCGGAGGCGGAGCTTGCAGTGAGCCGAAAAAAAAAAAAAAAAAAAAAAAGCGTACTATAACTGAATCTCCTTTCCACATTACCATTCTGATGCTCCAAAATTAGGCACAACAAATAGAATGGTACGTACTCAGATTTTCTCAGTTTCTAAAGAGATATGTTGGAGAATAAACACAAATTATAGAACTTTCAGTAGCCCAGCCATGTATAGTAAGTGTTCCTCAATCTTATTTTCTTACAAATTTTATAATTTTTCTGTCATAAATGAATACAACTATTACTTATATTATGTGATACTTATCATAACTAATAACTGTTATTATTTATATTGTTTAATTCAGTATTAAATTAACTCATTTTCTAATTTTATCTATTCCTATACAGTGATATCTTTAGAATTATGGATTCAATGTACATATGCATTTTTTAAAAAAAATTTAATAGATATAAGTATAAATGTCAGTGGACTGCCTACATTTATCTTATATAGCATTATATGTGTATATAACACATTCTGCAAAACACTAAGTCAGAAGAAAAAGAAAGTTCTTCCTCAGTGGACAAAAATACATTCAGAAGAGCGGAGAGCTTTCACACAGTTGTCAGGTTTTGGATCATGAATTTTCATTCCATTTTTATTAAGTGTGTGATGCAAGAAGGTTACAGCTCTAATGACCCCTGAAATTGAACAACCAACATGTAAAGAGCACTATCAAAATGAATTAGTTTATTTGAATGTACTTCGTAAATTACAAAGCAACTTAGAACACTGAAAAGCTTCAGAGCTTCACAGCAAGCCATAACTATGGGATGAGCCAAAACTTCCATAGATTTATAAATTATTAAGGAAGAGTATACAATTTGTAAAAGTTTAGTTAAAGAGGGAAGATAAGGCCAAGGGTGGTGGCTCTTTCCTGTAATCCCAGCACTTTGGGAGACTGAGGCGGGCAGTTCGCTTCAGCCCAGGAGTTCAAGACCAGCCTGGCCAATATGGTGAAACCTCATCTCTACTAAAAAATATGAAAATTAGTGGAGTGTGTTGGCACACGCCTGGAGTTCCAGCTACTTGGGAGGCTGAGGAGGGAGAATCACTTGTTCTTGTGAGGTGGAGGTTGCATTGAGCCAAGATCTCACCACGGCACTCCAGTTTGGGTGACAGAGTGAGACCCTGTCTCAAAAAGAAAAAAACAGGGATGATAAGTCCTAAATTTGTTTTCTTTCATCCATGTTTTAATTAATTATTTATGTCCTTAATCTTTGAATGCAATGTTAATTGAGATTCACAAATGTCAAAATTCTAGCTCTTTTCTAAAATGCATCAATGTTAGGTTATGTCTCACTTCACTTGTGGTAAAGCTGTTAATCACTAGGTCTATGAAAATCAATGATATTCCATTAACTCATTGTAGTCAAAGACCCAGGGTTTTTCGTCTCCATTCATAGAGTGAGGCCGGTTAATTCATTCATAACTTAGGACTGGCATTTTTCTCAAAAGAAAATTGAAGGAAGACATTTAAGTGTTGACCTATTATAATCTTCAATATTTGATAATCTTTGCCTAAGCAATTTACTTTGCATAAGATCTTGTAAGTTTAGGATTTCATTGTTTTAAGTTTCAGAATTCAAACATGGTGCCAAGTAGCCAAGACTGAAAAAATTAATCTATTGGATATTGTCCCAAATGAGATCTTGAAACAATGGCCACATGTTGAAATTCTGCCTACACTCATCAGTTTTATGCAAAATGGTGGAAACTTGAATAGGTAAGAGCAAACAGTGGCGAACAGAATAGTGAGACTAAGAAGGAACACATTATAAAGTAAGCAGTCCTACGATTACATGAATAAATTTTATGACAAAAGAAACAACTATAAATAATTGAAAACTTAAGCATCTATTTTCCAATTCAGTTTTGCATTACCATAAAAAATTATAGATACCTTTACTTTTGGGGTTTGGAGTCTTGGCCTTTTCCTACTTTGCTTCCTTCCTTTGCTTTTGGGAATCCTTATTCTATTTTTAGACTTTTTTCCTGTGATATTTCCATTTACTGATTCCTTTTTTATTATTATTATTTTTATTATACTTTAAGTTCTAGGGTACATGTGCATAGCATGCAGGTTTGCTACATATGTATACTTGTGCCATGTTGGTGTGCTGCATCCATCAACTCGTCAGCACCCATCAATTCATCATTTCTATCAGGTATAACTCCCCAATGCAATCCCTTCCCCGTACCCCCTCCCCAATATAGGCCCCGGTGTGTGATGTTCCCTTTCCCGAGTGCAAGTGATCTCATTGTTCAGTTCCCACCTATGAGTGAGAACATGCGGTGTTTGGTTTTCTCTTCTTGTGATAGTTTGCTAAGAATGATGGTTTCCAGCTGCATCCATGTCCCTACAAAGGATGCAAACTCATCCTTTTTTATGGCTGCATAGTATCCCATGGTGTATATGTGCCACATTTTCTTAATCCAGTCTGTCATAGATGGACATTTGGGTTGATTCCAAGTCTTTGCTATTGTGAATAGTGCCACAATGAACATACGTGTGCATGTGTCTTTATAGCAGCATGATTTAGAATCCTTTGGGTATATACCCAGTAGTGACATGGCTGGGTCATATGGTACATCTAGTTCTATATCCTTGAGGAATTGCCATACTGTTTTCCATAATGGTTGAACTAGTTTACAATCCCACCAACAGTGTAAAAGTGTTCCTATTTCTCCACATCCTCTCCAACACCTGTTGTTTCCTGACTTTTTAATGATTGTCATTCTAACTGGTGTGAGATGGTATCTCATTGTGGTTTTGATTTGCATTTCTCTGATGGCCAGTGATGATAAGCATTTTTTCATGTGTCTGTTGGCTGTATGAATGTCTTCTTTTGAGAAATGTCTGTTCATATCCTTTGCCCACTTTTTGATAGGGTTGTTTGTTTTTTTCTTGTATATTTGTTTGAGTTCTTTGTAGATTCTGGATATTAGCCCTTTGTCAGATGAATAGATTGCAAAAATGTTCTCCCATTCTGTAGGTTGCCTGTTCACTCTGATGGTAGTTTCTTTTGCTGTGCAGAAGCTCTTTAGTTTAATTAGATCCCATTTGTCGATTTTGGCTTTTGCTGCGGTTGCTTTTGGTGTTTTAGACATGAAGTCCTTGCCCATGCCTATGTCCTGAATGGTACTACCTAGGTTTTCTTCTAGGGTTTTTATGGTATTAGGTCTAACATTTAAGTCTCTAATGCATCTTGAATTGGTCTTCGTATAAGGAGTAAGGAAAGGATCCAGTTTCAGCTTTCTACTTACGGCTAGCCAATTTCCCCAGCACCATTTATTAAATAGGGAATCCTTTCCCCATTTCTTGTTTCTCTCAGGTTTGTCAAAGATCAGATGGCTGTAGATGTGTGGTATTATTTCTGAGGACTCTGTTCTGTTCCATTGGTCTATATCTCTGTTTTGGTACCAGTACCATGCTGTTTTGGTTACTGTAGCCTTGTAGTATAGTTTGAAGTCAGGTATTGTGACGCCTCCAGCTTTGTCCTTTTGACTTAGGATTGTCTTGGCAATGTGGGCTCTTTTTTGGTTCCATATGAACTTTAAAGCAGTTTTTTCCAATTCTGTGAAGAAACTCATTGGTAGCTTGATGGGGATGGCATTGAATCTATAAATAACCTTGGGCAGTATGGCCATTTTCACGATATTGATTCTTCCTATCCATGAGCATGGTATGTTCTTCCATTTGTTTGTGTCCTCTTTTATTTCACTGAGCAGTGGTTTGTAATTCTCCTTGAAGAGGTCCTTTACATCCCTTGTAAGTTGGATTCTTAGGTATTTTATTCTCTTGGAAGCAATTGTGAATGGAAGTTCATTCATGATTTGGCTCTCTGTTTGTCTGTTACTGGTGTATAAGAATGCTTGCGGGCCGGGCGCGGTGGCTCAAGCCTGTAATCCCAGCACTTTGGGAGGCCGAGACGGGCGGATCACGAGGTCAGGAGATCGAGACCATCCTGGCTAACACTGTGAAACCCCGTCTCTACTAAAAAATACAAAAAACTAGCCGGGCGAGGTGGCGGGCGCCTGTAGTCCCAGCTACTCGGGAGGCTGAGGCA
The DNA here is from genome assembly GCF_002776525.5 of Piliocolobus tephrosceles. Lineage (NCBI taxonomy): Eukaryota > Metazoa > Chordata > Mammalia > Primates > Cercopithecidae > Piliocolobus > Piliocolobus tephrosceles. The sequence goes on along the minus strand of NC_045443.1, from coordinate 33,836,164 downwards.
GGAGAATGGCGTAAACCTGGGAGGCGGAGCTTGCAGTGAGCTGAGATCCGGCCACTGCACTCCAGCCTGGGGAACAGAGCGAGACTCCGTCTCAAAAAAAAAAAAAAAGAATGCTTGCGATTTTTGCATATTAATTTTGTATCCTAAGACTTTGCTGAAGTTGCTTATAGCTTAAGGAGATTTTAGGCTGAGATGATGGGGTTTTCTAAATATACAATCATGTCATCTGCAAACAGGGACAATTTGACTTCTTCTTTTCCTAACTGAATACCCTTGATTTCTTTCTCTTGCCTGATTGCCCTAGCCAGAACTTCCAACACTATGTTGAATAGGAGTGGTGAGAGAGGGCATCCCTGTCTTGTGCCATTTACTGATTCCTAATTCTATTACTTTTGTAAAATTCAATTTCCAGAAAATACTCAACCTCTAGAGATAGTAAAAGTTGACAGTTCACTTCTTTCCTCATAAAATGTATTTTGTGTAGTTTCATTTAGGGTTGACTTGCTTCCCAACCCCATACATATTATATAACGAAGTGGATTATTCAAAATGAAAAACCAAGTTCCTGCTGAAATTCCATAAATTTGTATTGTGAACCTATTTAATGCAAAGAGGATTGTTTTAACTCTATATTTAAAGAATAAAAATAGGATAAGGAAACCTTTAAAATTTTTTAAAACAAATAATTTTTATTGCATAGGCAGGCCTTCTATATACCTATATATTTATGTGCTATATCATCAATACATTATATACCATATCATTTTATTATTTCCTACTTTATGATTACTTTTTGAGGTATAGACACATTTTAAAGTATAATTAGTGCTTATAGTTTCTGAAAGCATTAAAACAATCCCTTGATTCATATATTTGTATTAGATTATTCCTGTTTTTATGTTATCCCATATGAGATTGAAATAGGCAGACTGTAATTACAGCAAATTGCCCAGCGTAAGTATATGCCTATATTAATGGAGTATCAGAACACTTTGTATCAGAAAAGTGTTATTCATTGTTCTTACTGGATACTAAGGCTGGGATCAAATCCTTTCTGTGAAAATAAAACCAATATTAAAGTGACTTCAGAAGAAAATAAAAATAATAGCATAACTTGTCTAAGTAATGGTCAAAATGAAGAACTAGATAGAATGCGTTCCTAATACTTATGAAATAACTTAACCTATGGATTTGGCATAGGTACTTTTGGAACAAAAAAAATAGGATATGCAGTTACTTTAAGATATAAAACAAAATATTATTAGGAGCTTCCAGTTTTAGGTGACTCTGATGTGGCTGGCATCGGACTAAGCTCTTTTCCAAATCTATTCTTTTTGTTATTTTAACATTATTCCAATTGTTAGTACTTTTCTTTTTACATTTTGCACAAGATCTCACAATTGGGAAGCAATGGAGATTTATTTGATGGAAATATTTTTGAATCTAAAGTCTATGTAGTTTTCAAGGTGTTACACTTTTTCACTCCATATCACATTAGAAGGAAAATTTTATTTTAATTCACTATTATACTTCCTAGAATATTTCAATTCTTCATTTACTCATTAGTTCAGAACACTTAAAACAGAACTGCCTCAAATAACATCATTGTCATGGTAAAATAAATTATCCAACTAATAATTAAAGACCACATATGTTGAGCATACTCTGTGTTTCAAAAATGTTATTTCTTACCTTCTCAATAAACATTTAAGATGGGCATCATTCTCTCGGTTCTGTAGATGAGACATTAAGTTACAGAAGGCCAAATTTCTAAGTACCTCAGTAGAATTGGAAACCAACCCTCTTACTGTTGAAACTCAAATGACTTGCACAGCATTATTTCCCTGTGCTGCAATTAACACATTTTTCTACCAAAAATTCTATCTTTCTATAACTCTAGTAAAGCTAATGAAGTAACTTTAGTGAGTTAGAAATGAATTATTGATCTAAACAGATTGAGAGTGTTACAATTCTAAGCCTTGACTAATTTTGACATAATTTTGCCCTTAATCTTGCCTTCAAACAATTTTTATTGTAAGCGCTTTGTGATGATATCTGCCATAGGTCATGGGGATTCATACTTCTAATGTGTTGAAGAAATGTTCTTTCATTCAGAATATATTTTAAGAGTATTTAAAAATCAACAGTTTTTTTTAGTAAATGCTAGTCATATAATTTAATGCAAAATAATTAGTAAACTTATTCTCTTACTTTCTTCTGTATTTCTCTTTACTCTATTTTATCATTAATATTTCTTTTTTATTTAACTTTTAAGTTCAAGGGTACATGTGCAGGTTTGAGCCATGATCTCTCAGGGTGTGGGAAATACATAGAATAATTTAGTCCCTCATCCCAATATAGCAAACTTTATTACTTTCCTGATCCTTTATGGCTATAAATTAATCTGAACTGTTCTATGGAATAGCATATCCAATTCATTAACTAAGGAATCAGAGGATTTAAGGTAAATACTGTTGGTCATCTTCCTCGTGCATAAACCAATCTACACACTTTAAACAACACACATTATCCAAAGGTCTTTATACTCTTTTTCAATTTCTCTGTAATAAATTACCACAAACTTAGTGACTTAAACAAACATGCATTTATTATCTCACAGTTTCTGTAGACCAAAAGTCCAAGCAAAGCACAGCTGGATTCTCTGTTCAAGGTCTCACAAAGCTGAAATCAATTGAGATATGTTCTCATTTAGAGTACGAGTTTCTCTTCCAAGCACATTCAAGTTCTTGGCAGAATTCAACGTCTTGCAGTTGGAGGGCTGCAGTCCTCATTTTCTTGCTGGCTGTTGGCCAAGGTGGTTTACAGCTCCTAAAGGCTACCTTCAGGTTTTGTCGATGTGGGCCTCTCACTACCTGGCAGCTTGCTCTCTAATTAAAGGCCAGCTGGAGAATCTCTCCTAATGTGTTAGAGTGGAGTCCCATATAATGCATTACAATCACAGAAGTGACTATCCGATCACATTTACATGTCCTACATACACTCACTGGGAAGGGATGTGTATGTATGCGCACATACCCTTATAGGGTATGTACAACGGGAGGTTGAAATCTTGAAGGCCATCTTAGAATTTCAGGGCTAACTCAGCAACTGGGCTGGCTATTCAGGAAATATTTATTAAGATTGTTATATGTGCTAGATGCTGTGCTCTGCTCTGAGTTATAGAGATAAATGACACAGGTCTTTCGCATATGTTGTGCTCTACCCTGCGTTATAGAGATAAACAACATTGGTCTTTGACACAGAGGAATGCTTGCGGGAACATTGGAATATTACAATGTGATTAAAGGGACTTGGGGACATTGGAAGAAGTACTATCAAAACATAGTGAGAAAAGTGATTAAAAGTCTTGACGTTTTCAAAATGGTGTTTTGTCTGACATCTCTTGCTTAACACAATGCTTTTGATTGAGATTTCTTAATTATTTGCTTGCATTAGCAATTGGTTCATTTATATTGCTAGGTAGTATGCCATTGTACGATCACACCACAATTTTTGTATCTTTTCGCCCACTGATGGACAATGAGTTATTTACAGCTGTTGGCTATTATGAATGAAGCTACTATAAATATCTATGTGCATGAGCTGTGGGGTTTTCCTTTTATTTTTAGTTGAATAGCTCAGAATGAAATTGCTGTATTATAGCTAGTAAAAGTTTTAAGAAGGGTTATTATTCCCATGGAGTGAGAATACACTGACTTTCCATCTTCTCTCTCATTCTGCTTCTATAGATAATGATTTGGTCTCTTTTTACTTTTATAATTATAATTCGGAGAAAACTGCAATACCCTTAATTAATATGCAGACACTGCAGTATTTCTGTATTAGTTGATTGAAAGTCAAAACATCAAAAGAACCATAAAAGAAATAGCTTGAATGATCAAATGTGATTAATTAATGTGACTGAGTATTAGGAAATCAAATTAGTGTTTTAACTGCACATTTTCTGTTTTCAGTGTTAAAACAAGATTTCTTGAAGTTTATAGCAGCCTGCATCTCTATTTAGTGGCCTTTCTTTATTTTCAAGAGTAGATTGTGGCTAATAGAAAATAATAATACATTTCTGGCATAAATTGATACCATATACAAGCTACAATACCTCACATTATTAGAATCAAAATGCAGTATCTTCTCTAGGGAATACATTCACTGAATGGCTGATTAAGATACCTAAATGAGGGGGGAAAGCCCCAAAACATGCTGCTTGAATATTGAAAAAATGTGAAAAATCCCAAATATTTAGAAAATTACTGTCAGTTGAAATATTTAAAAATTGAAAGCTTTGCTCAAATTATTGTGTTTCTTACAGTCAAAAATCATAATATTGTTTGAAGAACCATATGATTTAGCATTAAAAACAAGATTTCTAATGCATCATTCTTTCGACACATGACATAAGCTGAATTACAAGGATATCTGAATTTAGATGCACAGAGGAGTAGCTGTAAATATTTTTGGCCCATGAGTCATATTGCAGGGGCAGAAAATTGCCCCATTTATATTTCTCCCTTGATTATTGTTGTAGAGGAAAAACTATCCACACCAGCCCGGTTCACTTTGAATGACTGAGAAAGTCTGTATGAACTTTCATAGCTAGCTGAGTATAAGTCTTCTTCTTTAGTTATAAGCAAAAGAAAAATAATAAAAATATAAGTAAATAACATAGTAAGAAATTAGAGAACCAATAGGAAGAAGAAATAATAGCTTTAAGCCTGTGAAATATATTTACCCCCACCAAAGAAAATTTTAAAATGAGGGAAAAAAAGGACAAATTTAAATATTTAATTCATATACTTAAAATTCAAGAGAATATATTACATTAATAAATCAAAATAAGTGATAATAAAGAGGAAGAAATGCAAAATTCCAAAGAAAACTCCATGATAATGAAAAGTTTGAATTTAGTAACAAATACCATAATGTACTCTATAAATAATAGATATATATGGGGGATAACTGATTTAGTAACAAAGAACATAAGCCGCAGTAGTTTTTATGGAACTCAAAGAAGAACTAAAGAGAAAAAATAAATGAACCATAAAACCAAGTCTTAAGAGAATGTATTTGGAATAGGAGTTGTAGGGAAGAGAGAGAAAAACAAAAATAGAGCATGAGCACAAATGAAGTATAAATATATAATTTCATTGATACAGTTATTCAAGAAGGGCATATATTTTAATTTGAATATAAATTGGACACTGTAAGTAAAATAATTATTTTTTAAAAGCCCATGGTCATTGTCTTCATTAAATTTAAAGAATACTGAGAGAAAAACACATTGATTTAATAATCTTGCAAAAAGAAGGTAAAAGGTCATTTGTTGTCAGTACCACAGAAGTTTCATATGTGGTACGGTTCTACCATGTCATGGGGGATTCACCCAGACTGTCATGAAGGAGCTAGGAAATCTCCCCTTCTATTTGAATCGTCCTCATCAGTGGGATTTTCTCAGTAGGAACAGTGGAGGGTGAAAGGAAGAGAGAATAAGTCTGACAGGCAGAGTAAAGGGCAGAGGCAATAAATGAACTAAGAAAGGCTGGAGTTGCCAATATCAAAGGCTTAAAAGGAGCAGAGAAACTTCATTAAAAGGAACTAATACCTAGAGAAATGCTTGAACATCATGGAAAATAAACAAGATCTACAAACATCTAAGCTTCAAAAACAGTTTATATATTTTTTAAAAATACCAATATTTGGTTCATTTCCGTCATCTCCACACTTCTGTATTCTGGGAGTCAATGATGTAACAATATTTACAAACATTTAAGGGAGAAAAAACACCATAACCCAAGCTCTCTTTTTTGTCACCCCTTATCCAGCTTCATGTCTTTTTGAAACAGTCTCACTCTGTTGCCCAGGCTGGAGTGCAATGGTACGACCTTAGCTCACTGCAACCTCTGCCTCCCGGGCTCAAGTGCTTCTTCTACCTCAGCCTCCCGAGTAGCTGGGACTACAGGCGCGCGCCATCACTCCTGGCTAATTTTTTTGTACTTTTAGTAGAGACAGGTTCTCGCCATGTTGGCTAGGCTGGTCTCAAACTCCTGACCTCAAGTGATCTGCCCATCTCAGCCTCCCGAAGTGCCGGGATCAACTCCTTGCCATTTGACCAGAAATAATAATATTCCTGGATTGTATTTTCTAAACTTTCTCCTGGGTTTCTTTGTTTTATTCAAAATATAGTTGATGTTGAGCAAATGTTAACTTCATTCAGCATTTTCAACTGAAAGATACAGACGCTTTTTGCCAAAATTGAAATAACATCTCTATTACCTAGGTTTCCTGAGTTTTTGCCTGGGTTAGAGCTTTTGGAACCATTACATTTCTTATCATTCATGTAATATTGTGTACAATACTTTATGTAACTTGTTAGTATGTTTCCATTCTCTCCATTTCACCCACCCCAGGGCAATAACTTGCACAGCATAGTGTAGTGCATTGCTCAAAATTTTCTTGAGATAAATTTAACATCTAAAAGTGTGTTTTGTATTGTAAGATTAAGTCATTTTAGCTTGAAAATTTTTGTTTTCCTATTAGGGGCAAAAGAGATAGCTGTGTTGCTTGTTAATTGCTTTCTATGAATTTTCAATGTCCTCCTTTGGACACTAAGTCCCTTTGTCTACGGAATCCATTTGGAGGAATGTCTTTTTTATCAGATTCAGCATCATTGTTAATATTAATACAAAACTATCTCATTCATTGAAGATGCATTATTTCAGAGATGAAGAAGAAATACAGCTCAAGGTTCTGGGTTGTTTTTCTTTTTCTTTTGATGACTTTGGTACCAAAGGCTTCTGTTTTTAATAATCATAGTTACTGTAGCAAATAATTTGTAACAGTTTTCTTATTTTTAGCATGATTCTTCTCTATGTTTTTCTCTAGAGTATCAAGAAGATTTCTGCTTCCAATGTTTACTCAAAATGGAAACTTGCACAGTTGCCTAAGAGAAAATATAGTCTAGTCCTTCTCTTTCTATATGGATTTAAGGAGTATTCATATGTATTTGTATATTTATGAGAGCCCAGAAAAAAATCCAACAGACTGCTCTAGGATAATTCTTCGATAGATTTATGATCCTTGTCTTAAAATATTATAGATGCTCAGGGGTCACCTGTGAACTCTTGTCTCAATACTTCTCTGGAAGCTTTCCCAATACATTGTATTATATCTTCTCATCCTTTGAAACACATATTGAGCCATTAAAAGATTCAGTTTTAATAGCTCTTTTCTTAACATGTAAAGTGAAACTCATTTGAGAACTATGTGGTATCTTAATTACATTACTTTGCTTAAGATTCATCTACATGAGCTCATGTTCTAGTTAACAAAATAGTTAGCCAATTTTTCATTATTTTGCCTAAAATAAAAACAATGCCAAAATAAGAATGGCTCAATAATTTTTCAAATTGTCAATTTACAAAAAAAAAAAAAAAAAAGAAAAAGGAGCCTAAGATACAAAGAAGGTAAAGTTGTACAGGTAGATAATGATAGACTCAGAACTAGAAGATTACCCTTCATCTCACTGATCTCACTGATTTTTCCATTGGAAAATAATTTCATCCTTGATTTGAAATCAGCCAAACAACACAGACACACACCACCCCCCCCCCCACACACACACACACACACTGATACTGTCACCATTGCCACAGACTTAATTGAAACAATGTATTCAATTAAATTTTGGCCTGAATTTCTTGGGTACCCAATAACGAACTTTCCAGTATAGACTAGTTCTAGAAGACTTTTAGATTTCTTATAATTTATATTGAGCTATTAATAATATAAATTGCATAGAATGTTGGTTGACACATGGAGTTTAGAACAGAATTTTTAGATTGGTAAGATAAATGTCAGGCACAAACATTTAAAATATGAATAAAAAATAAGGGTTTCAGAATTTCATTTCATCTTCTTTGTGGTAAGCCTATTTAAATATACTTATTTTCTTATCCAAATGCCCAGAATTATTTGGGATGCCTTTATTTGCACACTCTAATAGCTCTCCTAATGTACCATATGATCTTTTTCAGTCTATACCAAGCTGTTATACTATTTGGTGGTCATGTTATTAAATATCACTTTTCCTGGTTAAATTGCAACTAATGTAGTGAAGTGTTTGCAACTAAGTTCTAATGTATGAACACTTTACCTTGACATTTGAGATTGTAGAGTACTGGTAGTCATTGAATGTAGAGCTCATGAATAAAAGTGATTATGGATTTCTGAGGATTTAGCTTTATTGACAAAATACATAATAACATGGACTTCAATTCTCAATTTCTTATGGCACTTTTTGAAAAGGTCAGCTTGTTTCCAGTTTAAAAAAAAAAATCAATTGATCTTCAAAAAAATGTTTACATTCTGTTTTGTGGTCTTATTTCAGGAAGAGAGTCAAAATTATGGTGATCATCACTGAAATATATGCCAGTGTAGTGAGGATCCAGTTTCAATTGCTTCTACTTGCTTTGAATAATGCTTTTGCAAGTAGCAATCAGGAAGCAGTGCTATCACCTAATGGCCCTGAAAGGTAGTTGTAACATCCTTGGAAGCTCCATCAGAGCAATTCCTGAGTTTATTATAAAGAGGGCTGGGTCTTTTATCCTAAATGAAGCAAGGAATAAAATTTATTTCTGAAAGAGGTAGTGCTTCTGTCTTTTTGTCTCCCAAGTCTTATATATCTTGCTGGAAGATAAACAAGGACTGAATCCCAAGGGGAATATAAAGCACCAAGAGAAAGCCAAATGCAAATTATGGCAATATTTTCCTTATGTCTGGTCCAATTTATGAGGGACCCCTTTGGAAAATGCTCTGAAAAGCCAGAGTCCCTACAGAGATACATTAGGATTTCAAACATCAGACAAATTGTCAGTTGATGCAATTTTTGTTGGGATGCAGCTGTAGGCTATCAACAGCCAACATTTTCTGTGGCCAGGAAATGAGTGTTTAAGACCTAATGTGGGGCCTGTCGCAGTGGCTCACACCTGTAATCCCACCACTTTGGGTGGCCAAGGCAGGCAGATCACCTGAGGTCAGGAGTTCGAGACCAGCCTAGCCAACAGAGCAAAACCCCGTCTCTACCAAAGAATAAAAAAATTAGCAAAGCATAGTGGTGCATGCCTGTAATCCCAGCTACTCAAGAGGCTGAGACAGGTGAATCGCTTGAACCTGGGCCACGGAGATTGCAGTGAGCTAAGATTGTGCCATTGCGCTCTAGCCTGGGCGACAGAGAGAGAGACTCTGTCTCAATTCAAAATAAATAAATAAATAAAAATAAAAAACCTGATGAGGGAAATCTGGGGAGTGCAATGTAGCACCTACTACACTCTAAAACTTCTTTAAAAACTTCTTTTTTTTCTACTCCAAAAAATACAGACCTGACAACAAACAAAACTCATGTGATAATTTGAAAGTCTTCATTTTCTCTTGCTGTATAACAAATTGCTACAAAATTCAAAAGCTTTAAAAAAACCTCTCCAAGATTTATCACCTCACAGTTTCCATAGGTTATTAATGCCAGTAGTTTGATTTACTTTGATGCCTCTGGCTCAAGTTTACTCATAAGATTATGGTCAGTCCTTTGGCCAGGCCTTTGATCTCATCTGAGGGGTATCTTGGAGGGAGAATCTGCTTCCAAGCTCACTCACGTGGCTGCTTACTGGATTCAGTTTCTCACAGGTTGTTGGACTGAGGTCGCCATTCCTTGGCGTGCGGGCATTGTTATGGGCTGAAAATTCATATATTGATGGCTTAAGTGCTAATACCTTAAGACCTGACTATATTTGGAGACAGTGCCTTTACAGAGGTGATTAAATGAAGATTTATTTTTTAGGGTAGGAAAAAACACAAGCTGACTAATGTGCCTATAAAAAGAGGGTTAAACATTGAAGAGTACTGGTGCACAAAAGGAGAACCACATGAAGAGGCAGCAAGAGGGCCGGATCTGCAAGCCAAGGAGAGTGGCTTCAGAAGGCACCAACACTGCTTGCACCTTGATCTTTGATTTGTGGGAAATAGACTTCTGTTGCTTCAGCCACACAGTCTGCGGTGCTTTGTTATGGTGGCCCTAGCAAACAAATGCAGGCCTCCATATAGGGCAGCACACAAGATGGCAGCTGGCTTCCCTCAGGGTGAGAGAGCAAGAGAATACATCCACAATGAAAGCCAGTCTTTTTGTAACCGAAGAAGCAACAACTGAGTACTTCTGTTGTAACCTATTCATTGGGACTCAATTAGCCCAGTTCCGTCTCCAAGAAAGGGGATGACACGAGGACATAAATGTCATGAGACAGGCTGGGTGCAATGGCTCATGCCTGTAATCCCAGCACTTTGGGAGGCTGAGGTGGGCGGATCACAAGGTCAGGAGTTTGAGACCAGTCTGACCAACATGATGAAACCCCCATCTCTACTAAAATTACAAAAATTAGCCAGTCGTGGTGGCAGGCACCTGTAATCCCAGCTACTCAGGAGGCTGAGGCAGGAGAATTGCTTGAACCCGGGAGGCAGAGGCTGCAGTGAGCTGAGGTCACACCACTGCACTCCAGCCTGGGCGACAGAGTGAGACTCCATCTCAAAAAAAAAAAAAAAAAATCATGAGACAGAGATTATTAGGGGCCATTTCAGAGGCTCCTGCCAGACACTAACATAACATCTGTAATAATGTAGGAAATATGAGGTAAATGAAGAAAAAAACAGAGAATAACATACAATAAATGGATCATAAAGGATCTGGAATAAACAACCTTTAAGAGTGTCTGGATGGGGTTTAAACTGGAGAAGAGATGTTAAACACAGGACAGCTGCAACGAGTTTTTGTCATATGGTGTTACAGAAAAATAGCTGTAGCGGATCCCTAGCAGTCATCATCCTGGCAACGAGAGCTAAATTCAGTTTTCCTTTCAATACCACTACCTACAACTGCTATCTTTTCTTGGAAGCAAAAATAAAAAATAGTTTACAATAGGTGAGCATCATCAGTTGCCCTTGTACTTCTGTTCTGCGTTCACTTTTACCTCCTCCAGCCCTTGCCAGTTTTCATGCTTGGCTTAGTAACACTTCTTCATGAGTAAAGTTTGCAGTCAATTACTGTGTGACAATACCAACTATTCCCCTAAATATACATTCAAATTAAGGGTTACACAGTGGACATTTTGAAAGCAGAACATTCCTACAAAACAAACAAAACTCAAACCAGCTGGAATGTTATTTTGGGTGCATCGTCCTGCCTCAGGACCATTATTAGTTTTTCAGGACTCATTTCCAAAGATTCACTTAGGTTAAAAGAAAAAGCAGATTTTGTTATAATTAAACATAAGTTAAATATATGCTTTTGAAGGTGAGAAAGAGGTTGCTGAGGACTCAAACTTTCTTTCTTTTACAAAAAAGTCGTTCTATGTATTTTAGGTAGTAAAAAGACCACTAGAGGCATATTTATGATTCTCTTTGTCTATAATTACAAGACGAAGAGGAAGAGGATAATTTTGGAAATATTTGAAGATCATAATTTCTTGTTCGAGTACCATATTTTTAAGTCAGTAGAGCAGATTCATAAGCTTAAGTTCTGAATTACTTAGTCACTTAAAAATATGCTCACAAGAAAAAGGTATGTATATGTTTGGAATAGGGCACACTTGGAATTACAACCTCTGGTTTTGAAAGTTGGCATTGGGGATGTTTACAGCTCCATTACCACAGCACCCATGCTCGTTCACCCTCCGTCTCCACCTTTTCTATCCCATCTAAGTGGTATAGTAATTAAGAGAATGGAACCTGGGTTTGGATTGGCTGAGTTTGAATCCTAACTCTATTTTTATTACTACAAAATACTTCAGAAACTCACTTTCTTAATCTGTAGTGTGGGAATAATAATGGCAATTATACTGATGGGGAATAAAAGCATTTTTTATCCAGCTTGGCATATGGTAAGCATTCAAACCGTACCTATTATTAAGTTATTACCCTGTCTGAAATGCCTTTTTTCAATCTGTCAGCTTGTCAAGATGTTCAAGATACAACTTAAATGTCTCCCGTTCTAGGGTTTTCCTGTAAATCCTCCAAAGTCCTCCTGGCTTTCCTGTCATTTCACATTTATCTTTATGTATGTACTTTTCACTTTTTATAGTCTTGTCTATAACTTCTTCCTTGGGCACCATGTTGTGGGTGCTTAACTAATGTGTATGAAATAAATGAATGACCACTCAGACATTATATTATATTATAAGAGCGACTTATGTTAACTAGCATATTTCAATGGAGGATTAAGAAAAATATCTTTTCCTAAAAATATCTTGAATCAATATATGCTATACAAAACAAAAGTTACTCATTACTAATGTTTTAGCATGGTTGAACATTTTGACCAGGAAGTATTTTTAAAAATATATGAGGCTCCTACTACCAACATCACTTACCAAAAAAAAAATATGGTATATGGGCTTTTTGTGATTTGTCAGACAGGCATTTGAATCTGATATTTTAAATCATTTATTGAAGTATATAGCATGGATCCAGTTAAAAGTAGCATTAAGTTAAGAATGTTAGTAATAGATTTCGAAAACTGATATTAAAATATAAGAGTAGTCGGCCGGGCGCGGTGGCTCAAGCCTGTAATCCCAGCACTTTGGGAGGCCGAGACGGGCGAATCACGAGGTCAGGAGATCAAGACCATACTGGCTAACACGGTGAAACCCCGTCTCTACTAAAAAATACAAAAAAACTAGCCCGGCGAAGTGGCGGGCGCCTGTAGTCCCAGCTACTCGGGAGGCTGAGGCGGGAGAATGGGGTGAACCCGGGGAGCAGAGTTTGCAGTGAGCCGTGATCTGGCCACTGCACTCCAGCCCGGGCGACAGAACGAGACTCCGTCTCAAAAAACAAACAAACAAACAAACAAACAAACAAACAAAAACATATATATATATATATATATATATATATATATATGTAGTTAAAGCAACTATTTCAGCCTCTAATCTCCAGCATTTGACATTACAATCATTGATAGCCATCCTGATGTCCTATGGGACATCAGTATCCATTAAATCATATATTAGTTCAAATAAATCATTACTCTGTGCTTCCATACCTTTCATTTAAATATCAAAATGTCCAAATTTTACCTTCTAATCTGACCTATAATGATATGTTGTCTAATTAAGTTTGCACTCGTGGATCATCATCAGTGCTTCATTACACTGTTTGAAACCCTAAGTAGTTAGCACCTGCCCAAATCAGCATTATTTCACAGTGTAAACAGGATCTGCATCCGAATGAAAGATTTCACACTTTAAAAATAATGTAATTTAGTTATCCAGAACTGTTTGTATTAGTAAAACTTTTGCAAGTATGAAAGATTTCACACTTTAAAAATAATGTATTTAGTTATCCAGAACTGTTTTTGTTAGTAAAAGTGTTGCAAGTATATTTCACAGTATAAATATTCAACTTTCATTTACTAGTGTATCTACAGCAATTTTTAATGACTTCTATTGTCATAAAATGGTGCTATTATATATGGCAGTCATATAATTAGTAAGGGATTTGGGGTAGTATTATGCAGAATATAATGAATTTCAAAAAACAGACTGAAGTCAAAGAGATCCTAAATTTTTAAAGTCCAAGCTGCAAATTAGGATTCATTCTTTAGTTGTCAAGTTCCTCAACCACTTGGCCTCTGCTTCTAATTTATTATCAGATGCTTTCCATGCCATCTCCAAATTATAAGTACAATCTTTCTATTTCTTTCTTTTTTCACTGCCACCATAATAGACTAAGTAACTATCGTTTTTTGACTGGCCTATTGGCAATCACGTCTAACAGGTAACAAAGACACTTCCCACTTATATAGTGTTTTCTGTAGTCAATATATATTGACAATTAATATTCTCATCAGATTTTTTTTTGAAACATTCTAAAAACAGCAGTAACATTCCTTAGTTTGGGGGAATAGTGCTGGGTATCAGCATGCTGGTATCTGAGCACACTGCAAAATGAAGAGATTTTTATCTCATGCCACTCTTTCTGTCTTAGATCAATAGGCCACTGAGGCCACAGGGATGAAGCCATAATGACTCAATCTTAGCCTGACGTCTACGTTGTTATATATATATATACACACACACACATATATATGTACATATATATATATATATATGTATATATTTTAATCTGATGGGGAAAAATATTGACAGAAATAAAAAGAGGAATAGACAAATCCTCAGCTATAGTTGGATACTTTTTCTTAACTCTCTCAGACACAACAATCAAGCCCAAGTAAAAATCAGGAAATATGTGAAGATTTTTATAGCATGATGTAGTCAACTTAATGTAATTTATACTAACAACTGCAGAATACATAATTTTTCAAGTTAACATAAAATATTTACCAAGGTTTCTACTATCACCACATTTATTCAGTGTTGTACTAGAAGTTCTAAATGATTCAATAAGGCAAAAAAAGAAGAAAAGCAATACAATTATGAAGATTAGAAAGGAAGAGCACAAAATTTTGCATTTTAAAAATGAATTTTTAAACATGCTCTAGGATTAAGTATAACAAGATCATAGAATAGAATATCATTATATAAAATTTAATTGTATTTTTATATAAAATTAAAAGCTCAAATAGAAAAAGAAACAAAATATAAACATTTACAATAAAATGTTTGACTTTTGATGTTTATATGTAAAAGTTTGAACATTTACAGTAGTATAAAATTCTATATCTAATACTAAATCTAGCAAAGATGTGCAATACTTCTGCATTTAAAACTAAAAAAAATTGAGAAAAGAATTTTTAAGAGCAAATAAATTGAGAAATATATGACGTGCATGGATCAGAAGATTCAATAATGTTAAAATTCCAATTTTCCCCAAGTTAATCTATAGACTCACTGTAACTCCACTCAAATCCAAGTTTGATTTTATTTTATGATCTCATTTATTTGTTATTTTTAAATTAAATACTTATTATTGTGGAAACTCCCAAGCCAATACAAAAATATATATGGAAATAGTCAAGAATAATCAAGTTGGAGAGCCGTGCTATCAAATAACAAAACTTACTATAAAGTTGCAGTCATTAAGCCAGTGTGGTATTTGTGTAACATTATCATAACAAACAAATGAAATAGAATAATATTAAAGTAGATGAATGCATATATGCTCACCTTATTTACAAGATGCCACTACAAATCAGTGTAGAAAAGTTAATCTTTTTAAATAAATGATGCAGGAACAATTAGATAACCACATGGAAGATGACCCTTGACTTCCCTCTCACACCATACACAATTCAAGGCATGAAAGACTTAAACATAGATGACGAAATATTAAAACTTAAATAAAAAAAATAGAAATACATCTTCACAAACACAAAGTAGTCAATAGGATATGAAAAGCACTAACCATAAAAGAAAATGGTGATAAACTGCATTTCATAAAATTAAGAGAGTAAAAAGTCAAGCAACGAAACGGCAGAAGAAATTCACAACACAGAACAACCTAATTGAAATTTGCCAAAGTATCTTCAATAGGCATTTCATGAAAAACTATACAAAAATGGCTAGTTAACATATAAATGGATGCTCAACATTAGTCACCGGAAAATGCAAACTAAGCCATAATGTAATATCACTCTATTACCATCAGAATTGCTAAAATTAAAAATACTGATAATATCAAGTGCTGACAAAGATTTTGAGCAATTGGAGGTCTACATCAATAGAGATACAAATTGGTTCAACTGATTTTGAAAACTCTTTGTTATTATATACAACTAAACCTATATATGCCCTCTAATCAGCAATTGCACTCATGAGTATATACTCCATAAGGTAAGCTTCAACTGAAAGGCATAGTCAGTAATGTTCACAGGGGCTTTGTAATAGCCTCATAATGGAATTAACCCACGTTCTCCTCATCATAGAGTGGGCAAGCATATTATAGAATAATGCTCATACAGTGGAATACTACACAGCAACAAAAAAGAATAAGCTATTATGCCAACACAATAAAAGAATGAACTCAGCAACATTGTTGAATCTCAAAGACAAAGCTTAGTGAAAGGCATCAAACACAAAAGAGTACATACTGCATGATTCATTCATATAAATTTCAAAAATAGGCAAAATTAATTTTTAGTGATAATATTCAGAATAGTCCTTATGCTTGCTAGTTTGGGTACTGACGTGTTGGAGCACAGCACAAGAAAGCCTTCCTGGGTAATAAAATTTTCTTTATTTTGATAGAGAAAATATATTTTATGTGTAAAAGTGTATTTAATATAATTCTATGTAACTCATACCTTAATAACATATCACTAAAGACAAGAGCAACCATAAAAAATTTTGAATAATACTACTCTATAGGACTGTTTTGAGGACTGAATAGAAAGTATTATTTTTTTGTATACAAATGGATTCTTTTGGCATTTTGTATACAAATAAGGGTGTATTTTATATAATACCTAGCACATGGTAAGTGTCCAATAAATATTAGATGTTGGGGGAAAAAGTAAACATAGACAATATCAAGTTTTGTTGATGATGTTCAGAAACTGAAGATCCAACATACTGCTGCTGAAAGCATATATTGGTACAGCCACTTTGAGGAACAGTTTGACAGTATTGACTAAAGTCAAATATACTTCTATCCTATGATAGAAGTTCCTCTCAGGTATAGAACTAAGAAATATGAGTATATATGACCTGCTCAAAAAGATGCATAGGATTGTTCATTGCAGCTTTATTCATGATAGCCAAACACTGAGAGGGCTGAAATGCCCATCTGTTTTATTGGGCTTTCCATTGCTATAACTGAATACTTGAGACTGAATAATATATAAAGAAAATAAATTTATTTCTTACAGTACTGGAAGCTGGGACATACAAGATCAAGGGGCAACATCCCTTGAGGACCTTCTGCTGGTGGGGACTCTGTAGAGTCCCAAAGTGGCACAAGACATCATATGGCAAGGGGGCCAGAGCATGAGTCAACCTGGCTTTTATAACAAACTTAACTCTTGTGATAACTATCCCACTACCATGATAGCCCATTAATCAATTAGTTTATAAATCCATGAATGGCTTAATCCATTCATGAAGACTCTGTCCTCATGACCCAATCAGCTATTAAAGGCCCCAACTCTCATAGTGGGGATTAAGTTTCAACATTACTTTCAAAGAAGAAAAACATTCGAACCATATCACCATCAACTGTTGAATGTGTAAATAAGTTGTAGTAGTTCTTATAGTGGAATATCACACAATGATATAATGGAACCAACAACTACTACATGCAGTGACAGGGGTAAATGTTGAACAAAAGAAGCAAGGTCAAGAAAAAAAGGATAGTTTACAATTTGGGTCAAGGAAAGAAGTTGACACCTAAGCTAAATTAATCCATAATGATAGAAGTCAGAGGGGCTCCATCTTTGTGGGAATGGTAGTAGCTGTTGACTGGAAAGGAATATTGAAGAGCCTTTGGGATACTGAAAGTGTTCTACATGTTGATGAGGGATGGTTACACAGTTGCATACACATTTTAAATATCATGAATCTGTACTCATGATTTGTGTACTTTACTGTATGTATATTATACTTTAATATAAACATTTTTAATTATTAAAAACTTAGGATGTAAAATAACTAAATAAAATAAAGCACTTACTTAGGTTCACCATGATTTTAAAACATCAGCAGTAGTACTGTCGACACATTATATAAACACACTGCAATAACAATGGGATTATATAACAACAATAGGGGTCATTTTTGGATAAAGAAAAATAGCAACATTAATATTTTCACAATATTTCAGACATAAGTTCATGAGTATATTACATTTAATAAATTATGATATATAGGGAGTACTGAAATGAGAAGAAAGATACAAAGTTTATCACTTAATTGCCATATAAAAACAAATAAGCTAAAGTAAAACACATATACACTTGTAAATACTAAGTAAAAAGCATATACAATTGTAAAAAAATACACCTTTCTTTTCTCCCAAGCCACCCAAATAACAAAAACACACAGGAAGTAGAAGGAATATGTTAAAGTGAAAAGTTCATAAACTAGAAAAATATAAAAATTAAATTTAGAAAAAAATTAATAACTAGTTCTTTGAGTATATCAGTAAAAGAGATACTTGACTTGCTGGCTTAATCTAGAGAAAAGAGAAAAAGATAATATAATTGTTATATATTTGTTGAAAAAATATTGTATTATCAAAGACTGAGATAAGGACAAAAGATTACTATATATTCGTTCTTTCTATGCTAACCAATTCAAAACATTAAATGATTGATTTGTACGGAATATATAAATTAACAAAATTGATTAAGAGATGATGCTTCATCAAAAAGCCAAAGAGAACAATTTTTAAAATTAAGGATGTTGTCAAGTAATACTCCTTAAAAAAGAAAACGCCATTCTCTGTCAATTTTCTTCTTTTGTTTTAGCAACAATTCCATATCTGCAAGGAATGTACATAAGTCAGCATATTTTTGATACATTAATTTGAAGACTAAAGATGAAAAAAACCTCACTATTCTATCACAAAAATAACATATATTGATAATAAATCCTTAAATTTCTAAAATTATGCACAAATACTACTGCTAAATATAAATTAAAATTTTTAAGGGAAATATTTGTATATGTATTTTTAAGCCGACTGAAGGGTGTTGGTTTTGTATTGTTAATTTACTTAAACTGGAACTACATTTCCTAGGATTCCCCACCCCCATCCTCCTTATAATTCTGGTCCAGGATTGACCACAAGTGAAACATGCATGAGATTTGGGAGGCAGAAGTGAAGCAGCAGTCATTATTCTCTGAAAATCATTGTTGGGATTCAGGTGCTACTGTTTCACCCACTGGCTCATTTTCTGCAGCTTCTTGAGCTCCAGTTGATCTTCTCCTTCAGATTCTGAGTCTTGGACCAAATGCAGATTTTTCTGCAAATCTCCCCATAATCAATTTTAAAGATGGTGAATGACAGATGTAGATTTATATCCATGGGTTGCTGATCATAATCCTAGGTTTCAATTTGTCCCAACTCTTGCCTGCTTTTCTTCCACAGTTGGCCCTGCCAACCTACAGTGGATTGTGCCCCATCCCCAGACACAGAACAGTAGCCTTCCCTAGACTCCTTTACCTGCTTCCCTCTGGATTCACTGGTTAATGACTTATCTAAAAATGTCTCCTTCTAGACCTTACATCCTCGACTTCTCCCTTATGTACACCTTGTAATACATCCCTTATTACTTATCAGTCATAATTCTTTCACTTCCCTGATCAAATGCTGATTGGTCAGTGGTGTTAAATCTAAGAATGTAAAGATTGTTCGCATAAAGAAATCTACCAGTATAGTTTATCATTTTATGTGTCAAATTATCATCTTACAAAAAAAACAAAAAAAAACAAAAAAAAAAACTTCTGTCCCAAAGAGTTTCCAGCAAGTCCTATAATATTTAGTAAGGAAATAATGCCAACCTTACATAATTTCAGATAATGAAAAAACAAGAAACAGCCTCTAACTCAATTTTATCATGTAGCTAAAATAAAATATAAAAATATACCAAGGACAATATGAGAATGTAAATTTATAGATTCATCTTATTAACATAGGGACAAAAGCCTTAAACAGAATTTTAGTACAGCAAATCCATTAATATGTGTTTGCGTGTGTGTAAATATATTTAAGTTAAATTTTATCCCTGAAAAGCAATGTTGATATACCTCAGAAAATCAAATAATATAATTCTCCACATTAATAACAACAAAACATTTTCTAACTTCAATAGGTATAGGAAAATTATGCAATAAAATGTATAAGTATTCATTTTTTAAAACTTAGAGAAATAAGAATGAAGGAAAGTCTCTTAACCAATCAAGGATATCTTTGAAAAAGCCTTCTGTAAACATCAAACAAATGTTGAAAAATGTTTCTGTGGGGTGAGGAATAAGAAAAGAAAACCCACTACCACCAGCACTATTCAATAGATGACAACAATGAAGTAAGAAAAATCATAAGTAGTATAAGGATAGGAAAGGAATAAATAAAACCAACATTATCTGAAGATGAAATAATTATATATGTAGAATATCTTGAAGGGTCTCCAGGCAGAAACTGAGAGAATTTAAAAAGGCTGATCATATCAAATCTTGGTAAGGATGTGCAGCTAAGGAAACTCACATACACTTCAGGTTGAAATATAAATTTAATTACAAGACAGTTTGGCCAAAAATAACATTTTTATGTCCACTTTAAATGCCCTTCAAAACTGGCAATCCAACTTTTCCCTTTCTTCTTGTTTACCTTACAAAATAATGGTTTTTGTGCCCTCTCCCATTCTTTAGGTATTCTCTCTCCTACATCTTCAAAATACATTCAAAACTCAATTTCACTTTCCTTTTTTTCCTTTTACTAGTTGGATTCCTTTTTAACTGAAAATCTTCCACCTTGCTGTCAGCTTCATGAGAGATACCCAAGGCAGGGCACATTTTCAGTTTAAATTTGTTTGGTTACACATTGCAGCGTTGTTTATCATCTCATTTCTTTCTGTAACTCCTGCTGCTAATACTAGAATCTGTTTTCATTTACACACAGTCTGTGCCAGGTACACAGTGAGCATTAAACTAATCTGTATTGATGATAATAAATGGAGAAAAAAATTCAACATCGGCAAAGAAACCAAGTTGCTCCTCTGCTATCTCAACTTGCTGTCTTCAAGGATCTGGGATTGATACCTGGAACTTTCACTAGCTGGGAACTTTCATCCAATTAACTGAATTTGTGTCAATATATTTCTTTCATTATAGAATATTATATAAATTGTGATGTAGCTATAGATGATCTTATAAATGCAAAAAAAAAAACATTTATTTACTGTTAATTGTTTTTCTTAGATGATAGGTTTTACAGTAAATTAAAATGAAGATCAGGCTTGAAGAATCTCTGAGCAAACAATTAGGCTTCATAGGGGAGCTAAACCTTGCTTGATTTGCAAACATAAATGAAACTTAACTTGAGCTATTTCTTGTAAGTGCCTATATTAAGGAAAAACAGAAATTTTAAGAACTAGTCAAAAAGCTCATAGTTAGATAACTAGGAGCCTTTTTTCTTTTTTTTTTTTTTTTTTTTTTTTGAGATGGAATTTCGCTCTTGTTGTCCAGGCTGAAGTGCAATGGTGCGATCTCAGCTCACTGCAACCTCCGCCTCCCGTGTTCAAGCAATTCTCCTGCCTCAGCCTCCCAAGTAGTGGGGATTACAGGCATACACCACCACACCCAGCTAATTTTGTATTTTTAGTAGAGATAGGGTTTCTCCATGTTGGTCAGGCTGGTCTTGAACTCCCAACCTCAGGTGATCTGCCTGCCTCAGCCTCCCAAAGTGCTGGGATTACAGGCGTGAACCACCATGCCCAACAGATAACTAGGAGCTTTCTAACTGGAGAGACTAAAGGTGGCAACTGTATAATTGCAACTAATCAAATACTTTTATTTTCTTTCCGCATTTACTCCATACTTTCCTATGACAATCTGTCATCAGCCCATTAAGCCTCTCTTCGTTTGGTGTTACCCAATTCATAAATTACTTCTTACTCAAATTAATTCTTTAAAAATGCATTGTGCCTCAGTTTACCTTTTTAAGAGTTTGGTGTCAGAAAAGTGGGATCTGAAGGAGACTGTCATCAACTCCCAGAAGCAACAAGTAACCAGGAGTAGGTTGCACTGAGCCCACGGTGCTCAGTTTATTCTTACCACCTCTGAGGGTCATGAGTAAGTCCCTCTTAGATTTGAAGCTCTGCAATTTGTGTCCTGAGATCTCTGAGTTTGTTTGAATAATTTTATTTCAATTTGGATCCTAGGGACAAAATGGGTGTTCAGAAGGAACTGGACTAGGTCTAGGCTAGTGCACTAATTTCTAGACTAGTCTGTAATCCAAATTGGAGTCTGAGAAATTGTGTTAGATGTCCAACAGGTCAAACAGGGTGTTTGACAGGAACCAGAAATAATCCACTTGGAGGCCTTAGTAAGTAAAATTTTAGAAGGGCAGGGTATTATAGGTTTGTCAGAATCTAATGAGTCTGGGAGTTGTCTGTCTGGAACGTCAGGTAATTATACGTTCAGAAATTTTGGACCCAGAACCTACTACTTTTTACAGAATTGGTGTACCTCAGGAAGATGACTTGGAGTTACAGTGGCCACAGTGGGGAAGTTTTATTCTAGATACAACTATTCATCTATGAGCACATTAAGAAATGAAAAGGGATCCCAAATGCCTCCCAAACAATGAGACACATTTTTCAATGGGTGTACAGAGGCTCCGCTCCCAAAAGACAGATTATAGCACACTCATAAAAAATTATTCTGAATATTTTAACTCCTTTGGTTTCTTGCCTTTTCTATTTGAACCTCCCCAACACCAACTTTCTTTAAAAATTAGATTATCAGATGAATCAAAAGTATCTGCAACTACTCAATTTAACTCTTGGTCTGGCACACAATTCCAGACTATTATAAAAGCAACTGCCTAAGGCTAAAAAGGATAAAGACTAATTGAAAATAGAATGAATGTCTCCTCCATTCCAGTTCCTCCATTCTGTCACTCACCTAAAATGTACTCCAGTCTCAATAATATTGACACCTGATAATAGGCAGCTATGCCCCAAAACTCCAGCTTGGAGAAAACTTAATATCCTTTTGTACCTTTGAGATGTCTAGATCTTTAAAATGCAGGCTAAATTTAGAGAAAAGACTCAAAAGAAGAAAAAAAAGATAATTTTTTAAGAAATTAACTTGCAAGTGAAAAACCTCAAAAGTCCATCCCAGAAATATTAATAAAAAGCTTTAGCCATTTGAACAAGTAACTTTAATTCCCAGAGACTTGATTTGGATCCAATTAGTGAATTTTATATTATTGTCACTGACACATAGCTAACACTTTAGAACAGAAGCCATGAATTTCTGGTTCCATCTGTATGTTTGTGTATGATTATCTGTGTATGTTATTTATATGTAATAAATAGTATTATATAATATCAACTATTATTTATTATACTACCTATATATGAATTTTTAAGAAATATTAAATATTAAAAGATCTGTGTTTAATTGACTTAAAAATAAGCAGCTATATAAATTATTTTCTTAGAAAAGAAACTAATCCAAATAATTTTTGAGTTCACATGACTTGATGATGTTTAATAAACAAGAATATTGATGATTTAGTAAAACAAAATGGATATTTTACCTAGCTTTCCTAGTGAAATAAGCTTATTTTATCTCTGTTACAAAGTTTATCAGTAAGGAAAACAATCAGAGATGACAAGAAGTTTTGTTTAATGTTACATCTGCCTGAATCCAAAATCTTTTTGAAAACTTGAAAGCTTAAAATTATACTAAGCTAATTTAGATGATAGATATTTATTAAATATCTAAATCATGTCCAAATACGATGAACTACTAAAATAATTCCTGAACATTAATTTAAGATTGTGTATTCTTGGCTTCTTATTAAATAGGAACTTGAGATATTTGGGTCTGGTGGTAAGCTTGTTCTGCGCTATGAGAAAACATATGCTATTCTAAAACTATGACATCATGTACTTTGTAATTTCAATAAAAATTAAGGTTACCAAGTGTTGGAAATAAATTTTTAAGGAAATTGAACACTTAGAGGATTTTTAGCAAAGTGATTTTACTTTTGCGCAGAGGGGTGTTTTTTTTTTTGGCCAGTTGCCATGAGAGCACACTTGAACAAAGAGGCACAAGAGCCTTCATTTTTGACGCAAATCTGGCTCTTGTATTTTTTTTTTTTTTAAATTGGCCGGGGTCGGTCATATAATTTAAACTAATTTTGGTTGGCTAAATATTTGGGATTTCTTAGATAAGGTGGGCATGTAAAAGATAGAGAGGAAAGGGGAAGGCGTGTTTTAATGAGCTAGAAAGTTAGTTGTTGTTTTTTTAAATAAGGAAAGCAATGTGAGCTGGTACTGATAACGCCTGGAACTGTGGTGTGCCTGGGCATTTAACAAAGGAAGAAAGGAAAAGGGAAAAAAAGGAGTGCATGAAGGGTTAAGAATTTTAATTAATATGTGTAATTAAAACTAGTAGAAATTGTAACGACGAGAAGAAAAAACTATATATGAAAAAATGTACAAAAAAGTAGGATGTGTTTTTAATAAGGAAATGTACAAAAGATGTGTGTTTTCATTAAGAAAAAATAGAAAGTAAGTTTGTCTTAAGGCAAGATAACTTATTGTTCTAGGATAAAAAAGAGGACAGACAAAAACCGAATAGATATAGAAAGCTGTAGAAGGTCTGGAATAAAGGAATCTTACATGTGGTCAGACTACAGAGATTAGATGGATTTTATTTATAAGGTTGATTTTAAAATAATAAGCTTGATAATGTAGGAATGAAAAATTTGAATTTGGTTTTCCTCTGTTGAAAGGATAAAGGTTTTTTTTGAAGCATTGATCTGTTCCTGATTATGAACTTTTTTTAACTTTATAGTTTAAGCAATTGAACTAGAAAACAAAGATTTCATGTTTTATCATGATAATTTTTAATGCTTCATATTGTCTTTCATTAGATATTGAAAGAAGTTCAGTTTTTTAAACAACTGTTTAACTTTCTGTATTTGCTTTAAAATTTTTTTTTCACTTTGGTATTGTTTCACAGTGGCCTGTGATCCTATTGAATCAAGCATTTTAAACCTTTTGACATCTTTTTTCCCAAAGATACATCAAATAGTAAATCTCTTCATAATTCTTTTTGATGTTTTTTGGCAGCTTCCAAAAATCAAATTCTAAATTAAGTCTTTTTGAACTTAAATTAGGAGCTTCCAGAAGCGTCCCTGAAATATCTCAAAAGGCTTACTTATTTCCCTATAAACAAAGAGATGTTAAATTAATTAGGCTTTTTTGATATATTGAATTGCATGTGAAGCATTGTCAGATAATAAGTGATGTTAAAACTTCTTCAAGTTATGTTTGTTACTGATATGAGTACCCAGAAATTATATGAAATTTCTAAAATTCTGATATATCCTGGTATATTGATTTCAGTAATAATTTGAATTATTATGTTAAAATGTATGTCACCAAAACAACTACATTTCTTTGTCAATTGTATCATACAAAATTGCAAAAGTTTAATTAAAAAGATTTGATAAGTACATGTTTTAGATAATTTTAAGATTATTCTATTGGACTAGGTAAGATTTTTGAGAACTGTAATTTAAAAATTGATGGACTCATAAAATTTAAGATCAAACAAAACAAAAATAAATTTTATGGGACTGAGTTAACTGATGAAAATAATTACAATTTTCATAACTTTTTGTTTAAAACATCGCTGGTTCCTTAATGTCTTATTTTTCATATTTAAGGAACTATTTTTTCTTTTCTGTTAAGCTTCCTATAACTTACAGCAATTTGATAAAATATGCTTTTGAAAACAGAAATGTAACATTTACATTTTTATCCCTGCCTGATTGCTCCAGAATTTGGAAACTGTTATTAAATATTTTTATCTTTATTACAATATGGGAGTTTGCATAGGTTCAATGAAAATCTATTCTTCCTGTAACAGGACATAATTAGCCAGGTCCTTGGCCTGGCTTTTTAGCCTAGAGAGGTTTTTAAGGTCTATCTTAAGATTTCTTATTACCAGATAGTTTTTAAAAACTAAGTTGACTGATACAAAGTCAATAAAGTTCCTTGGACATTACCAAAGATTTGACTAAAACAATGTTTTTGTTTTCTGTGATTTTTTTTTTTTTTTTTTGAGCTAGAATCTTGATCTGTCACCCAGGCTAGAGTGCAGTGGTGAGATCTGGGTTCACTGCAAGCTCTACCTCCCGGGTTCCCGCCATTCTCCTGCCTCAGCCTCCCGAGTAGCTGAGACTACAGGCGCCGGCCACTATGCCTGGCTAATTTTTTGTATTTTTAGTAGAGATGGGGTTTCACTGCGTTAGCCAGGACGGTCTTGATCTCCTAACTTCGTGATCTGCCCTCCTCAGCCTCCCAAAGTGCTGGGATTACAGGCATGAGCCACCGCGCCTGGCCTAAAAGAATATTTTAAAATATATATAGACTTACTATTCTTCTTTCACTTATGTAAATAATCAGGTCAAGTTTACTTATTTTGTAAAAAAGACATTAATCATACTGTGATTATTCTGGCATAATGAAAGTAACTATATAAAAGGAGAAAGCCATAGTGTACCCATTAGCGAATTCTACTTCTGTTTATTTTTCTTTAAGATTTTGTTATGCAACTGTTAACTGGATTGAATCCCAAAATTTTCTAGTTTCACTAAAATCTAAAACTGTCCTCCTCCCAAGGGCATTCAAATTTCCTGAATGCTGAAACTTGATGACTTTCAACTTAGGAAAATCACTTCAGTAGATTATGCATGGATGACCTTCAGACCTGCTGCTACACAGAATGCTTAAGAGAGTTTACCAGAACACCCCCTGATGACATAACCAAAGACATCCAACTTCCATCCTCATTCCATCATCTAAGGATGTTTCAAACTCAAATCTGGATGTCTTGACTCACTATCCTCTGGCCTCAAAAACCAAGAACATAATTTGCTCCCAATATGAACCTTTGTTTTTCTTTTGTTTTCACAGAACAATACCCTGAATTCCTTTCAAGCAATACAATCAGAAACAAACAATTTAACTGCAATAGTGCTTCAAAAAAGAAGTTCTTGCTATCCCAACAGCCCAACAAGGAGGAGTATATGCTATTATTGATAAAAAATGTTGCTTCTGTGTTAACAAATTAGAAATGGTTGCTCAAAATTTAAAGGCTCTTAAGAAACAAATTTAAGTATCTTGCTAAATAGGTGCTGCCTCCTCCATTGATTTATTTAGTTGGTTAATTCTTGGTTCCTGGGAATATCTGCCTCAGGAATTGTTTTAATCCTTGGCTATTTTTATCACTATTTTCATTATATTCACCTCCCTAGTGTGTTGTATCCTCTCAAAGATTTTCAGTGCTTTCCAGCAGCTACTCACACATCAAATGATTTCCATCAGGATTAGATAACATGCAGAACTCAACAACCCAACCATCAACGCCTACAGTGACTTTGCAGTTTTTGGTAACAATGGCTATGTGACCTCTCATCCCAATGTGATTATTGATGATGATTGTATCTACATTACTTTTTGTTCCAGTGACTACATCAATAGTGACAACCAAAAGTAATGCTACAGCATTTGGTCACACTCTCAGATTGCAGAAAGGATGGCCAAAAGAGGGAAACTGCTAAACTAAAATGAGTATCAGAGCTAAAGAACCTGGGCAAACAAAACCAGTTAGGTCTCATAAGTGACCTAAATCTTACTTGATTTGCAAACATGAGCAAAACTTAACTTGAGCTATTTCTTGTAAGTGCCTGCTATTAAGGAAAAACAGAACTTAAGCTCAATCAATCAGAAGTAGCCAAGAAACTTATAACTATTTAACTAGAAAATTTCCAACTGGATAAACCAAAGAAAGCAACTTTGCAATCAAATAATTTTTTTGTTTGCTTCCACATAAACCCAGTAAATACTTGCCCTGATGAAATGTCATGGAAACATTAAACCTCTCATGGTTTGGTGTCTCCCAATTTATCAATTACTCAAACTTCTTACTCAAAGTCTTTAAAAAAGAAATGTTATTATGCCTCAGTGTACCTTTTTTCCTTCAGAAAACCATAGATTTGCCATGCACTTTTTTCTTTTTCTGTCACCCAGGCTGAAGTGCTGCAGTGTGATCTCAGCCCACTGCAACCTCCACCTCCCGGGTTCAAGTGATTCAGAATCACAGGTGCATGCCACCACACCTGGCCAACTTTTGTATTTTTAGTAGAGATGAAGTTTTGCCTTGTTGCCCAGGCTGGTCTGGAATTTTTTGCCTCACGTGATCCACCCACCTCGGCCTCCCAAAGTGCTGGGATTACAGGCATGAGCCACCGGGCCTGACCCAGTTTATCTTTTTAACACATATACTGAATGAAGCTCAGCGGGAAAGTCATTTTCAACTTTTGACACAGTCATCTGCAATTGGCTGTTAAAGCAGCAGATTTTCCAGCCCTATACAGAAATATTCCCATTTAGAAATTCTGAGATGAGGCTTACTGATCAATATTTTAGCAAAGAGCATACTCATTCAACAAATATTTTTGAGTGCTAGTCATCAATATTTTATTTTATATATAGCTGTGAACAAAACATCAAAATTCTTGCTTTTGTGGAGCTCAATTCAGTGAGAAGCTCTCACATAAGTGTTTGCAGTATTTAACAGCAGTCTTTAACACTCCCATACTTTCTAAATATTGTTGTTTATAGTAATATCTACTGCGTTTGGTATGACTTTTTGATAAGGAACTATTTTGGGAAGGTACAATATTAATGTTAATGTTACAATGACCACATATCTATATGCTATATTTTGATTTTCTTCCTAATATTCGAAGCCATGTATCTGTTTGAAACTGCCATTGCAGAATTATAACTGAAAAAGTGAAAGAGATGTGGCCTAACCAACTCCTTGTTACTTCTAACCTCCAAGCTGTCCTTGTTCATTCCTAAGCGTAGGCCAAACTAACTTTGGGAGGAACTTAGTTTATAGTTTAGCTTTGAAACAAAGATGATAATAGCACTTTCCTGAACAAAACCTCTTCTATCCTGTAAACCGGTTTGCCTTTGCGGTATTACCAAATTAGCTACAAGTTTAGAAATGAAGATTTAGGGGCCATGCAGCTTCTGGCTGCAAGAGTCTGAACCTCCCCAAATTGCTTCTGGGAATAACATTGCTCTTCTGAAACCTAAGGTCAGTACTTGAGATATTTTGAAGACTATGTTCTGACACACAAGCTAACACCACCCAATCTGGTAATCTGGATCAACCAATTCTATGATTCCATCCAAGGAAAAGAAGACAGCAAGAAAACTCACTTAGACACCCTATTATTTTATCTCCAGTCCAACCAATCAGCACTCCATACTTCCCAAGCCCCTACTTGCCAAATTATCCTTAAAAACTTCAGTTCCCAAGTTTTGGGGGAGACTGATTTGAATAATAATAAAACTATGGTCTCTTACACAGCCAGCATTGCGTGAATTGCCCTTTCTCTATTGTAGTTCTGTTCTCTTGATAAATCGGCTCTGTCTAGGCAGCAGGCAAGGTGAACCCATTGGAAGGTTCATGATCTGTAGCTTTTTTATTATAAAATATGCTCCTTCAGGTAAAACAGTAAGATCCATGGTGATGTAAAATAGGAGAGACTTTCAAATCTACCTGTTTTTGAAAGAGCATTGAAAACGCTCAACTGGAACACTGTAATTTTAAAAATGAAGCAATGGATACCTATATCAATTGGGAAAAAGAACACTCAAATTTTCCTTAATATCAGTTTATTTAAGAGAGGAATGTTTCTTTCCACTTTTAAAGACTTTCATAAAACCCTTTTCCCTCCTACCCCCAACCAAAAGACCTGTTACACGAGCTGTAGAATTTCAGCAAATGTTAAAACACTATTAGTCACATCAGGCTCAACAGCTAGAAATCAAAGCCAAGTTCTGACCTATTATCACTTCTTCCCAAGAAAATACACTCTTTTAAGTAGAAGGAGTGAGATAGTGCCTTCTGCAACAAGGAATTGCCCAAAAAGCCAAGAAACTGTGGTTGCCCAAACAAATATGCCAGAATAAAGTGAGGTATGTATATGCTATTTGAGATGGTTTCATTCAGATATAGCCACAGTGTCCTGTCAGCATTTTTAGTTATTACTAACAGAAGCTTTCTCAGGCTGATCAAAAGGGAAAAAAATTGGGGAAAACTGGCAAACAGATTTGAGACTCATGTTCCATGTATAACAAATGACCCAAACTGTCTTCTAGCACCATTTCAGAAGAAAATCCCTGCCAATGCTACTGACCATAGACAGTGAGTTTTCATTGCTCTTGTTTTTGTGCCAGAAACTCAAATCTAAAATTTTTCTGCCCTTTTGTGCCACTAACTCCTGAACTCTGATGAAAGTGCAGTGAATTGGCAGAATTTGTGTTACAATCCTGTGCCTTAGCTGCAAAGGAGCCTAGGAAAGAATTTGACATTTCCAGCTTCAAAGTAAGACCCTTTGTGTCCTCCACCAAGATTCATAAAAATGGTTAACTCCTTAGCCACAAGCTTAAATGATGTACAAACTGAATGATAAAGAACAGTTGCAGCCTTGTCTGGCTAATTATTTTTATTTTATTTTTTTACTTTCCACTTTTGGGAAATGCTAAACCTAAAAACTTTGCTATGGAGATAAGGACTCCACGCTCTTAAAAAAAAAAAAATCTAAAATAGATTAATGTAAGTATTTTTTCCTTTCAAGGGCATAAGAAAGTTGATTTCTTTCCCAGTGAATCACTCACTGAATGGAGAATGATCCTTAGTTATATATGAACATAATGAAATGTAACCACTGTAGTTATTTATGCAAGATGAACACAAATAGTTTAGATGGTTTTAAATTTGGTAGAACAAGAAGAATATTTTCATTGGGTTCTAATACTGTTCTAATGTTACTGACACGATGATCACATATCTTCCAGTGGCAAATGCTAGTTTTGAAATAATTCTCTTAGAATGGAAACCATGCCTCTTCAGCCTTTCTATATCTTCAACCAGAGTAGAAAATTTTTAATAATTTAATTTTAAAAATCAGGTCACAGCTCCTCTAATAAATTTAAATTTAAATAGATTAAATTTATCCCTGGCTGGAGAGCAAATTGTAATCAAAACTACACACTGTGCTTCTCAACCTTTACGGTGCATATCAACAGTCTGGGATTTTTCAAAATAAAAGCATATTCTGCTTCCAAATAAGTGGGATGGGGACAGATATTTGCATCTGTAACAAGCTCCCATGTGTTGCCAGCTGTTAGCATACGCAGGCTACATTTTGAATAACAATGGCTTTGAGCTTAACAAAGGTTAATGAAGAATCTTGAGCAACTGTTACCACAGGTGCTTTGAAAGCTCAGGAAGGCCCCGAGCTTGCCATTTTTATCAAATTATATTGGAATAACAGCTGAGGGACTTTTTTGAAGAAAATTGCTTTAAAACAACTAAGAATAGGAATCTTAGTTTCTATTGGGGTGAAAGTCCCTTTCTACTCAATTTACACTTATTTTGTATCTTGTGACAATAAAAGGATCATGATCAGTTTGCTGGTAGTTCCCCTGAATTTATGTTCTGTAAAACATAACCCACTGTCTTTGAACTACATGGACTTTATTCTAAAATATCTCTGGGAAATGAGTGACTGAACTTCATATATTAAGAAGGTTTAAGTACTTTTGCTTTGATTTTCTATTCAGGAATGAGTATAATAACAGTTATAACCAGTGGGTTTTTTTTTTTTTTAAGTAATATAAATGTTCAGTTTTCCTCTGGCAAATGATTTACTAAGTCACAATGTGACTAAAATACAACTAATATACAAAATAATTATACCAGATGTCTTAGTCTGTTTGGGCTGCTATAACAAAATACCTTAGACTGAGTAATTTCTAAACAATAAAAATGTCTTGCTTACACTCCAGAGGCTGGGACGTCCAATATAAATGCACTGGGAGATCTGATATCTGATAAGGGCTCAGTCTCTGCTTCCAAGATGGCACTTTCTGTGTGTTCTCACAGGGTGGAATGACAAGCAGGCTTCCTTGCACCTCTTTTATGAAGGCATGAATCCCATTCACGAGAGTGTGACCTCATGGCCTCATAACCTCCTAACCCTATCTCTTAATATTAAAACAAGGAAGATTAGATTTCGACATATAAATTATGGAGAGACATAAATATTCAGACCATAGCACCAGTGAAAAATAAAAACAGTGACCTGACATAAGTTTACCACTGAGTAGCTGCTTTCTAAAACTAGAGTGGCAGCATAATACAAGGGTGAGAACTCAAGCTCTAGAACAGGCAGAACAAAACTCATCTCCAGATCTGATTTTCCCTAGCTCTGTGATCTTGGAAGAGTCATTTCACCTCTCTGAAGCTGTTTCCTCATGTATAAAACGAGGTTGTTCAGAATTGCCATTCAATCTAGCAGTCTCATTACTGAGTATATAT
This sequence comes from Piliocolobus tephrosceles, assembly GCF_002776525.5. Taxonomy (NCBI): domain Eukaryota; kingdom Metazoa; phylum Chordata; class Mammalia; order Primates; family Cercopithecidae; genus Piliocolobus; species Piliocolobus tephrosceles. Next base: position 33,804,008 of record NC_045443.1, on the reverse strand, counting down.
CTAAAGGAATATAAATGATTCTATTATAAAGGCACATGCATCTGTATGTGTGCATGTTTATTGCAGAACTGTTCACAATAACAAAGAGATCAAATAAACCCGAATGCCCATCAGTGGTAGACTGGAGAAAGAAAATGTGGTACATATACACCATAGAATACTACAAAACCATAAAAAAGAATGAGATCATGCCTTTTGCAGCAACATGGATGGAGCTGGAGGACATTATCCTAAGCAAACTAACACAAGAACAGAAAACCAAATACTGCATGTTCTCACTTAAAAGTGGGAGCTAAACAACAACAATATATGGATATGAAGAAGACACCAGGGCTTATGTAAGGGTAGAGGGTGGGATGACAGAGAAGATTCTAAAAACTGCCTATCGGGTACTACACTTATTACCTGGGTGATGAAATGATCTGTACACTAAATCCCCATGATACACAGTTTTCCTGTGTAACAAACCTGCACGTGTAGCCCTGAACCCAAAGTGAAAGGTAAAACGATAAATAAATAAAATAAAAATAAAATGAGGTTATTAACAGCAAGCATGGCATAATGCCTGTAAAATGTTTATTATTTTCTATTATATAATCTATAATTTTATTTTTAAAGAAAGAAGAGAGATTATATTCAAGTAATGAATACTTGAAAAAGTTTCATTAAACAGACTAAAGGAAGAATGGTGATCTTTGTGAAACAGTGAGACTCATCCTCTCCTAAAGTATTGTAAAACCAGATGATTGTGAAGTGAGGGTGGTATATTGTTAGGAAAGTAATATAGATACATCTTGGTCCTGTTTTTTTATAGGCATGAGAATTTGATTTTTTTTTTTTTCTATTCATATTTCTTAGGCATGAACTGAATTAGCCAATTACATAAAGGTCATATTCCTGGAATTCAGTCATGAACTAAATAATTGAAAGATCATTATTTAGTCTATTATAGAGGATAAATGAATTTCTAAGTTCTTAGAGCACAGTCATGTAATGGCTTTATTAATCTATTGTTTACATAAACTGAAGAAAAATAAGTTAAAGAAGTTGAACAGGTTGTTTTTCTATTGAGAACTTTATAGTAAAATTTAACTTCTCATGAAAAGAATAATAAGTAAGAAAAGGCATTTAAGGGTAAACTTATGCTATTTTACACAAGAACAGAAAACCAAACACTGCACGTTCTCACTCATAAGTGGGAGTTGAACAATGAGAACACACGGACACTGGGAAGGGAACATCACAACCTAGGGCCTGTGGGGTGGGGGAGGGATAGGGTTAGGAGAAATACCTAATATAGACGATGGGTTGATGGGTGCAGCAAACCACTGTGGCGCGTGTATATTTATGTAACAAACCCGCACGTTCTGCACATGTATCCCAGAACTTAAAGTATAATTTTAAAAAAGAATAAAATTATGAAGAGATTATGGAATCTATAGTATGAGTAATGTACTAATTTTGAATCTTCAGAGGTGTGCTGTACCATTTGATTACACAACCTTGTATGACAGTATTTTCACTGTGATATAATATCAAACAAAATGCAAGAATGTTATAAAATATTTACTAGATTAATGATTTTCTGAGAACTGCAATGACAAAACAACAAACCTAAATACCTTATCTAAGAGAATAGGCAATTTTCTCCCATTAATAAGTCATACTAGAACTCTGAAGAATTTTAATAATTTATATGAATCACATATTTTTCATACTTAGGTGTTTCAATTGATTATTGAAATTCATTAGGTTAAATCTTGGGATCTGCCAGAGTTCCTGCATTGTTTTAAAACCACTGAGGTTTTGGTCTATTCTTTTACCCTCAGCGTAGATGGTCTTGAGATTCTGCTGGAGCAGAAAAATTATTCTAATAGTTCATCTAACTGATTTCTGAAATGGCCACAAAATTAGGAATATCTAAATATTTTTAAAATATTGACTCAGAAAGGAAAGTAAAAGCTATTTGAGTTGAATAAGGCTATTGAACATCTTTCAGTTTTATTGATTTTTTTAGATTTTGCTTTTACTTTAAATTAATTTCACCATTTCCCAAAGAATTCAAAATGCTTACTAAAGTCTAACTCTAAGTATTCCACTCCTTACAATATTTTCATATATATTATTCTTATGCATGTTACATAAGCCCTACATGTTATTGTTTTAAATAAGTATTATTTTATATTTATCTTTTTTTGTGCTTTCATTTCTTTCCGCAGTTTTTTGTTTCTGAGATTACTTTGCTTTGGCCTGAAGAGACTTAGTGTTTCTTTTAGTGCTGATTGCTTGTATTGAATTAAATCAGAATCAGAAGGTTGTTTTGCACAGTGTGTTTTGTTTTTGGTGTAAAGAGATTGTTTTCTTACCTTTGTATTTGAAAATACTTTCACTGGATGTGGACTTCTTGGATGGCAGGTGAGCAGGTTTTCTTTTAGCAGTTACAAAATGCTATTCTGTTGTTTTCTGCCTATCATCATTGTCATTTAATAGTTTGCTGTAAGCCTGTTGACATTTCATACAAAGGTATGAATTACCTCGATTGTTTTGAAACTTGATTTTTATGGTGGGCATATTTTATTTGATCTTTCTGTGGTCTCAACTAAAACCCTAGAATATTTCCCAAGATATAACCACTCAAACTGAATTTTTACTCTGATATTTTCATAGCATTGTGCAGGATCTGACATTTCACTTCAGCTTTCCAACATCATCTAGGCTGCCTGGAGTCTTGACCCATGCACCTACAGAATAAAAGACATCCAAAAACATTTGTTACTATCTCAGAATTCCAATTTCTGTTGACTACATTCAGCAAGATCTTTGTTTTCTATTTGGACTTTATTCTAATATGCTACAATTTGGAAAATATCCTCAGAAAGAAAACCAGAATGAACATAGAGCTCATCTTTTTGCAGATTGTTTTTCTTAAATTATAACCCTGAATTGGTTTCTGTCTAATGACAGGAAACAAATGTTTTATAAATTTCGTTAGTTCAGTGACAGTCACTCACTCATGATTTGAATGGGAAGTCCTACTGCAAAACTCATTTTCATTATATAGACCAGTATCAGTGGATTGATCACTCAATAAACCTTATTTTTCTGTCTAAATCATCAAAGTCTCCAGAAGCGGGAGATACATGTTCCTACTTCATACCCTTATTACAAGATAAAGTCTTTTCTCCTATTCCCATGTAAGGAATATATTCACATTTCAATAACGTGAAAAACAAATACTTTTATGTACACACACATATACAAATATGTATTCATAATACACCTTTATTTGAATATTTTACATACAAAAAATTAATTTCATCCTATATTTTTCACCGCTATTGTAAGATAAAGTCCTTTCTTTCATTCCTATGTAAGGAATATGTTTGCATTTCAATAACAGGAAGAACAAATTCTTTTATGTACACACACATATATACAAATATATATTCATATACACCTTTACATATTTTACATACAGGTATTTAATTTGATCCTATATTTTTTCAAATAAACTAATTGGTATGAAAAAATAATCAGTATCCATTTAAAAGCATTTTTATGAAATTGCTACTAAAAAATCTGAACAGATGTTTAATTTTCATTTTTAAAGGAGGATGATGGCAGATATAGATGTAATTGTCCTTTGAATTCAAATTAGGATTTCGACCAACCTCCTTTTATGTGCACGAATAGCACATGTACTCAGAGATAACAGATTATTTTTCCACCTAAAATTGTGACTGCATATCTTTGCTATGGTTCTGGGAATCTGTCAATTAGAACAACATCTCACAAAATGATCAACAAAATATTATGTGCCAAACGTTGGGATCTGAAATTATGCTTTCCATTCCCACTCATTAATGTAACTAAAATCAAATCGTTTCCATGGTGGCGATTAGAACAACATAGCCACCTATCTCTGAGCTGATTTTGTTTGTGTTATTGAATAGTGACCAAAACACAAAACAATATTTCCAGTCAGACTCACTGTCATGACTTTTTATTGCTTTATTATTATTTAACAGTAGTTTTAAACAATACATTTTTTTTATTGGTTTACCTTATCCATAGTCTCAAATTGACTAAAAATCATTAAAGTAGTTTGAAAACTATTATTTTGTTCATTACATAATTTCAATTGAAAAAATGTTATAATGATAAATTTCAATATCTTTTGAGTAGAAATGAAAAAGGTTCACACTTAAAATATTAAATTTTGAAAGAAGAGCTGATAAACCATATTTCTTGAGCAGGTACTGGTTTAATATCAGAAAGTAGCACAGCTAAAAAAGTAGCTCTAAAACAAAAGAAAAGTAGCTTTCATTGGCTATTTGGTATGTGCTACAATGACACAAATGGCATCATTTTATCTTGGTAACAATCCTACAATAAACATTTTCGGAATTATTTTGTAGATGAGGAAATAAGTCCAGAGAAGCTCCTTAACATGCCTAAGATCATATAGTTTTTGAGTGGCAGAGTTGGAATACAAATAAGTCAGTCAGACTTCAAAATGTGTGTCTTTTGCAAACCAGTAAGACAATGTGAACATTTACTCTGGAGCAGAAGGCAGAGAACAATCATTTCTTGCTTGCAGACGATGGCTTACATTGTTCTTGCATCTCCTGATTGACAGCCAAAGTAAACAATATGGTTTACCATTGCCTGCACTTTGTTCTCCACTCAATACTCATCCAGGCTAGACAAACTCCTGATTGTCTTCTCTGCTTCCAGTTTTTTCCCTCTGGCTACTATGCATCAGCTTAAATTTTCATCTTTATAATGTCAGATGTACCAGGTTAAGTGTGCCCTTTATCACTCTGACTCCTTAGCTAAAGATGTGCCAGTAACCCAATATGAAACAAGTAAATAATGTTTCATTTCACATTCACTATGTGTGTAATCAGTTTTATAATTAGAAAATGAGTATACTTGATTCCTTTTTAGAAGTGGTTCAGGAAACGTAGGCAAGAGGGCAGAATAGGAACAGCTCCAGTCTCCAACTCCCAGCGAGAGCGACACAGAAGACCGGTGATCTCTGCATTTTCTTTTTATTTATTTATTTATTATTTATTTATTTATTTATTTTTTATTATACTTTAAGTTTTAGGGTACAAATGCATAACATGCAGTTTTGTTACATATGTATACATGTGACATGTTGGTGTGCTGCACCCATCAACTCGTCAACACCCATCAATTCATCATTTATATCAGGTATAACTCCCAGTGCAATCCCTCCCCCCTCCCCTCTCCCCATGATAGGCCCCAGTGTGTGATGTTCCCCTTCCCGAGTCCAAGTGAACTCATTGTTCAGTTCCCACCTATGAGTGAGAACATGCGGTGTTTGGTTTTCTGTTCTTGTGATAGTTTGCTAAGAATGATGGTTTCCAGCTGCATCCATGTCCCTACAAAGGACGCAAACTCATCCTTTTTTATGGCTACATAGTATTCCATGGTGTATATGTGCCACATTTTCTTAATCCAGTCTGTCACTGATGGACATTTGGGTTGATTCCAAGTCTTTGCTATTGTGAATAGTGCCGCAATAAACATACATGTGCATGTGTCTTTGTAGTAGCATAATTTATAATCCCTTGGGTATATACCCAGTAGTGGGATGGCTGGGTCATATGGTACATCTAGTTCTAGATCCTTGAGGAATTGCCATACTGTTTTCCATAATGGTTGAACTAGTTTACAATCCCACCAACAGTGTAAAAGTGTTCCTATTTCTCCACATCCTCTCCAACACCAGTTGTTTCCTGATTTTTTAATGATTGCCATTCTAACTGGTGTGAGATGGTATCTCATTGTGGTTTTGATTTGCATTTCTCTGATGGCAAGTGATGATGAGCATTTTTCCATGTGTCTGTTGGCTGTATGAATGTCTTCTTTTGAGAAATGTCTGTTCATATTCTTTGCCCACTTTTTGATGGGGTTGTTTGTTTTTTTCTTGTATATTTGTTTGAGTTCTTTGTAGATTCTGGAAATTAGCCCTTTGTCAGATGAGTAGATTGCAAAAATTTTCTCCCATTCTGTAGGTTGCCTGTTCACTCTGATGGTAGTTTCTTTTGCTGTGCAGAAGTTCTTTAGTTTAATTAGATCCCATTTATCAATTTTGGCTTTTGCTGCCATTGCTTTTGGTGTTTTAGACATGAAGTCCTTGCCCATGCCTATGTCCTGAATGGTACTACCTAGATTTTCTTCTAGGATTTTTATGGTAATAGGTCTAACATTTAAGTCTCTAATCCATCTTGAATTAGTCTTCGTATAAGGAGTAAGGAAAGGACACAGTTTCAGCTTTCTACTTACGGCTAGCCAATTTTCCCAGCACCATTTATTAAATAGGGAATCCTTTCCCCATTTCTTGTTTCTCTCAGGTTTGTCAAAGATCAGATGGCTGTAGATGTGTGGTATTATTTCTGAGGACTCTGTTCTGTTCCATTGGTCTATATCTCTGTTTTGGTACCAGTACCATGCTGTTTTGGTTACTGTAGCCTTGTAGTATAGTTTGAAGTCAGGTAGCGTGACGCCTCCAGCTTTGTCCTTTTGACTTAGGATTGTCTTGGCAATGCGGGCTCTTTTTTGGTTCCATATGAACTTTAAAGCAGTTTTTTCCAATTCTGTGAAGAAACTCATTGTTAGCTTGATGGGGATGGCATTGAATCTATAAATAACCTTGGGCAGTATGGCCATTTTCACGATATTGATTCTTCCGATCCATGAGCATGGTATGTTCTTCCATTTGTTTGTGTCCTCTTTGAT